>NC_136998.1:10973241-11153241 GCF_032717465.1 Coenobita brevimanus
TCATCCTCCTACCATCTACCAACCCCGTACGTTTAATCACTTTACTCTTATTCTCATTTACTTTCAATTTCCTCCTTTCACACACCCTTCCAAACTCCTCTACCAACTGTCTCAAGCTCTCCTCTGAATCAGCCACCAGTGCAGTATCAAATGCAAACAGCAGCTGCTTCAGATCCCACTCTCTACCATCAACATTCACCAGACTCACACCTCCACCTAAAATCTCCCTTACAGCACCATCCATATAAATAATAAGGAACCAAGGTGACATCACACATCCCTGCTGCAGCCCCACTCTCACTGAAAACCAATCACTCACAGTATTTCCCACTCTTGCATACGCTTTACTATTTACATAAAAACTTTTCACCCCTTTTAGTAACCTACCATCAATTCCATACAATCTTAAAACAGTCCACAAAGCTTCCCTATCAATTCTATCATATGCTTTCTCTAAATCCATGAATGCCCAAAACACATCCTTGCCTTTTGCTAAATACTTTTCACAGACCTGTCTCACAGCAAACACCTGATCCACGCATCCCATCCCTCTCCTAAAGCCACACTGCGCATCACCAATCACTTCCTCTGTACCCTCTTTCTCTTAATTAACACTCTACCATACACCATACCTACAACACTCAACAGACTTATACCCCTAAAGCTAGTACATTCATACTTATCACTCTTACCTTTATACAATGGGACCACACAAGCACTTGCCCAGTCAACTGGCACCATACCTTTCACAAAGCACACATTCAACAATCTTACTAACCAGTTAATAATAGTTGCTCCACCACTCTTCAAGCATTCCACAGCACACCCATCCATACCTGCAGCTTTCCCTTTTTTCATCTCCTTTACTGCCTCCTGCACGTCCTCCATCGTGATCAAAGAATCATTCAACTCTCCCAGCACATTTATTCATTGCACCCTTCCATCCGCCACAGTCTCAGCCACCCTTTCCTCCTCTACATTTAACAGTCTTTCAAAATACTCTGCCCATCTCTTCCTTACTGAATCCATCTCAATTAACATCCTTCCATCCTCTGCTTTAACTCGCTCTTCCTTCCCAGACTCTCCCTTTAGCACCCTTTTCACCTTCCAAAACATTTTCTTATTCTGTTGAAAATTCTATGTCAGCTGCCTACCCCACCTCTCATCTGCTGCCACTTTAGCATCACGCACAGCACTTCTCGCCCTATTCCTCTTTTCCTTATACCTCTCATATGACACCTCATCCTTCCTCTGCAGCCACACTTCATATGAACGTCTCTTCTCAGCCACAGCCACACATACTTCCTCGCACCACCATTCACTTCCTTTTCTTACACCACCACCCACACGTCCCACACCACACATCTCTTCCGCATACCCCACCACAGCACTCTTAAACAACTGCCATTCCTCCTCCACACTGACATTTTCCTGATCTTACACTGCGTTCCACTCATCTTTCAATTGCTCCTGATACTCTATCATTTTCTCGCTTTTATCCAACTCACTCACTTTCAAAACCTCCCTGCCACACCTAACCCTCCTAGCTTTCACCCATCTATTACCTACTCTTAACTTCCCCTCCACCAGGTAGTGGTCAGACATACCTCCACCCTCCCCTCTCAGAACTCTCACATCCAACAATCTTCCTATTACATTCCTGGAGATAACCACATAGTCCATCAATGCTCTATCAACAACCCTTCCACCCTCCTGTCTCACCCATGTATACTTATAAATATCTTTCTTCTCAAACAGGGTATTTCCAATCACCATCTCTCGCTCAACGCACATCCCTATCATTCGTTCCCCATTTTCATTTCTTCCAGGCACACCATGCATACCAACTACACCTTCAACTGTTACATTTCCCACTCTAGCATTCAGATCTCCCATCATTACCACATTCACATTCGCTCCAAAACTCTGCAAACACACAACATCATTCCAGAAAGACTCCCTCTCTTCATCATCCCTTTCAATACCAGGCCCATATGCACTCTTAAACACCCACAACTCACGTTCAAATTTCGCTTTCACCCACATCAGTCTCGATGACACCTCCTTCGATTCAATCACACACTGCCGTACTTCCGGACTCACTAACAAGGCCATACCTTCTCTTGCCCTTCCTCTATCAACACCAGACAATCTTCCATTCACACTTCCAAACATAGACTCACCATTCCCTTTCATCTTCATTTCACTCAAAGCTAACACATCCAACTTTCTTCTCACAAACATTCTCCCAATCCCCTCCCATTTAGCCTCAATCGTACTACATCCACGCACGTTCATAGACCCAGTCTTCCGGGTACCGTACGATGATAATTCAATCCCCCATCCCTTTCTCTGGCCTGTCTCTTTCTAGGAACTAAAAAAAAAGAAAAAAAAAAAGAAAAACAGAGGAGGGGGTCCCTAGACCCCTCATCCCCGCCCATTTTAGTCGCCTTTTACGACACGCAGGGAATACGGTGGCAGTATTCTTCCTAACACAACCTGGCTACCCAAAAGTTCCAGTAATTTGAGTATTGTAGGAAAATAAATTCCCTTACCTCCTAGTTCTCACTGTCGCCTTCGAAGTAGTCCCCTTGGGCATGTATACAGTGATCGCAGCATTTTTTCCACGAGTCCATGCATTCCTGGAAGGCTTCAGGCATGATGGTCTTGAGCACCTCCTGCGATTCTGTCTGAATTTCTCAGTCGAGTCAAATCGACACCCTTTCAGTCGTAATTTCAGCTTGGGAAACAGGAAAAAGTTGCAAGGGGCAAGGTCAGGTGAACAGGGTGGGTGGGGAATGACTATCATGTTAGTGGAAGCCAGGAACTGCCGGACAACAATTGATATGTGGGCAGGGGCGTTGCCATGATGCAGGACCCAGTCCTTGTTCTTTCACTGTTTTCGACGTTTGCGGCGGATGTTCTCCTTCAGACGCTCCAATACTTCATAGTAAAACTCTCCACTGACAGACTGACCCCGTGAGACGAATTCCTTGTGAACAGTCCCTTGGATATCGAAGAAAACGATCAACATCAACTTGACATCGCTGCATCTTTGGTCTGCCATTGCAAAACCGACAGACCATCTACACACCATGTTACAATAGTAAGCGTAGCTCAACAGCACCTCCGCTCAAAGCACGGCCGGGGCCACACTGACGCATAAGGGGTGCTGCTGACTCCTCCCAGTGGCGAAAAGCAAAACTGTAAACGGTTGGCTCCCTCTGTTCAAATTACTGGAACTTTTGGGTAGCATCTCGTGTGTGTGTGTGTGTGTGTGTGTGTGTGTGTGTGTATATATATATATATATATATATATATATATATATATATATATATATATATATATATATATATATATATATATATATATATATATATATATATATATATATATATATATATATATATATATATATATATATATATATGTCTGTATACATAAAATTCAATAAACCACTGTGTTTAGAATTTTGTTAATTATGAAAATGCTTTCGACTCAGTGGAAGACATGGAAAATATAAATTCATTGCAAGAACAAAGGTGAATGAGAACATAGTAAAACTGCTCGAAAACATATATAAAGAGGGAATTGCTACAGTTAATTTACATAAGGACTCAGAAAAAAATAGGACTGAGAAGGGCGTGCGTCAGGGAGATACAATTTCACCAAAATTATTTACACCACGCCTAGAAAATATTTTCAGAAAGCTAGACTGGGAAAACAAAGGAGTGAAAATAGATGGAGAAAAGCTAAACCATTTAAAATTTGGAGATGACATAGTCCTAATCAAGAAACAGGAGAGACATTGCAAGAATTGTTAAATGACCTGAACAGAGAAAGTCTCAAAGTAGGGCTAAAGATGAACCGGAGTAAAACTTATGTTTTATCGACTAACTTCAAACAGCATCATCAGAATAAGCGGAGAAATTCTTGAAGTCGAAGAGTACAATTACTTGGGACAAATACTAAAATTAACGAAAGATACTTATAGCGAAATAAAAAGACGCATTACAATACTATGGAAAGCTTTGGGTAAATATAGACATTACGAAAAGTAGCTTGCCAGTTTGTATGAAACGAAAAGTATATAACGAATGTATAATTCCAGCTATGACGTATGGTTGTGAGACCTGGAAACTGACAAAATCGATGGAAAATAAATTAATCCATTCTCAGAGAGCAATGGAAAGGTCAGTGTTGGGCATATCTTTAAGATATAGGAAAAGATCAACCTGGGTGAGAGAGCAACTAAAGTCAGATATAGAAGTTATAAATGAACAGAATTGGAGGTGGGCAGGCCATGTAGCAAGAATAAGGGATAACCGATGGAGCACGAGGTTGATTGACTGAACACCATGAGATTGTAAGCGTAGCAGAAAAAGGCCAGACAGGAGGTGGAGAGATGAGTTAGAGAAATTTGCAGTGAAAACATGGCAAAGATTGGCTCAGTCAACGAATTCGTGGAGAAGGTTGGGGGAGGCCTTTGCTCAGCAGTGGACTTGTAATGAGAGAGAGAGAGAGAGAGAGAGAGAGAGAGAGAGAGAGAGAGAGAGAGAGAGAGAATTTAGAAGCTGCGCCAGCAGAGATAAACGTACATACAGACAACTCTATCTTAAATCTCTTTCATGCATTTTTTGTAACTAGTGTTCCTGAAAGCGAACTATTTTACTTAAACTCACAGAACCACCACCAGTTGTTACGAGATTGATGGCACGAGAATGAACGTGATGTCAACCGACATCGTAGAGACGAGATACACACTGGTTCGGTTGTCAAGTGTTTGGCAGCTGGAAGAGAGAGGAGTAAGGTATAAACAGGCAGCTTTGCACACATCTCATGCTTAAGAAAGTTTGTGGATAATATTAAAAAAAAAAAATAGGGAAACATATTCTTTTCTTGCCTACGTGGTCTCTCTCTCTCTCTCTCTCTTGTAAACCGCGACAGGAATCAGGGATAGCTTTCACGAAAACAAGCTTATTTTCCTCCCCGAAACTTTAGCCTCCGGCATATGAAAACATTTAATTAAGAAACGGACGTGACTCCTAAAATCCTAGGAAAAATATGGTGACAACGAAGACTACTGAGAGAGAGAGAGAGAGAGAGACTGTGGAGATGTTATTAGTCGTTGGTTGTAAAGAACTTCGTTGCCTTATAGGGTTAATATGATTTACGAGATTGGCCACCCTAGTCATGGCTATCAAGATTCTCAAGCTTCGTTGAAATCATGTTTCCATACTTAGTCACGGCCGCCTTAGAGCCTCTGGGTATATCGTGGCGGTCAAGAATAATGGTCTGAGCAATTCCCACCGTCACTAACTCAAGAGTTGCCATTGATCGCCAGCTAGTTCAATATGGAAGTCGGGCTACTCATGCAGAGACCACAGAAATCGCATATCTTTAAAAATCTCTCCCGTGATATTTAATGATATACCGTGCATAAGTTCTTCATGATATTATTCTTTAGTAGTTATACTAATTTCCTAGATATGCTTTAATGCGGTAAATGCAGGAAAACGTTACTAAAGCCGCCGTGAAAGCACACCGGGTGTGACAGCATTCATCACATATTTACAAGTCTTTAGGTGCACATTTTGTTTGAAACCCATATAATTTAGCTTTCTAAGAGAACAATGCTTCATCTCCAATATGCTGAAGAATATCTACAAAGTTTTTCATGAGGCAGGTTTCACTTGTAAACTCCAGTATTATTGTTTACCATGCTGCATTGCTTTTTACAATCAATATTAATCATGGCAGAATTACCAAGCCTCTACATTTTCTTATTCTATCTTCATGATCAACAAGCCTACTTTCTCTGGTAAGCAATTGCGCATACTCTATCAAGGAAGCTTGCTTGTCTGATACCATTAAAAAATATTCGGGGCTGCCACCAGGCAAGCACCATGAATTTGTGAAGATCTACGGGGATAATTATAATCGTCCATGCCCTGAGTCATTTGTTCGTAAGGTGTGTGTGTGTGTGTGTGTGTGTGTGTGTGTGGAGCCAGGGAGGGAAGGAATATCGCCAAACACAGATAGATAATAGCAGTCTTCGCTGAAGTTACTGCTGCTATTCTGCGTGCGGCCCCACCCTAACAAGTGGGTACAAAACAAATTTCTCATCAAATGGTCGTCCTGCTCTCAACTACGAGTTACTCGGTGCTTTCAGGTTTTCATGACTGTACATGATGGGTTTGGAACGTTATAGATACCATCAAATACACTTACCACACGTGAGTTAAAATTTTTGAAAAACAGTGAATCCAGCCATATGAATTGAAATATGACTCTTGCCTACTTTATTACCGACGGAATGTAACGCTTTATGGTCTGGCTTTATGACTTGGACGATGTTTTAATCAATGTTATATACAGGGTTCTTACTGATCCGGCAGATCAAGTTTGAGCAACAAAAACAACATCAACAATCCATAACAAGAACAACGCACATCAACTGATAGCCATTGCAACGCAAAATATCCCATTCGTGTTTCGTAAATACGAAATAACTAAATTAGATACTGAATTAGTCTTGAACACAGGAAACGTGATCAGCAGGAAAGCCTGTTCGATACTCAGTAAATTCTAGGTACCTACAATTTAAAGTCATTTTATTAGAAGTTTGCATATTCTTATTATTAATTCATGATTATCCTGCATTATGAGGTCACTATTTCTACATCCGGAATTTCCCAGTTTTCGAAAGAAAATGAGAGTGCAAAATTATCAGAATAACTTATAAAATGTGTATATTATTAATCATGTTATTAATATGACCTGAAATGTAGAATGCTGAAGATAGGGAAATACTGCAACATGTGAATGTCACACCTTCACTCCGTCACTGCTGGATGACAACTAAACCAATGGTTATCTTGGGGACAGCATTCCAACCACAATTATTTTTGCTGTGTTGTTGTGATAAGGTGTTGCTGTGCCTCTCAACCTTTCTTCCTCACTATATCCTTTTGATTTTTTTTTTTTTTTCATTTCCGTTACTATCTATTTTCTTCTCGTTTTCAGTGTTTCGTCGTCTTGATATTAAAATGTACCATGGTTGGAAATGAATTTTAATAAAAATGAGTGCCAACTGCTATTTTAAAAGTTGGCACTTATTTTAATGCAATGGCTGACTCATGGGCTCCACATTATATCTGCATGTTGCAGTGTGATTATGAATATGGAGATGGCGATGTTGCTCTTGAACATGTACAAATGGAATTTCGGGTTGGACTGGTTCTTGAGTTTTATTGTTCAGGAAAACAGAAAAGCATAAAGAGAGAGCTGATCCATTAAACAATGGTGAAGGAGGATTTGTACTGACCTACACACCTGTAGGTCGTTTTCTTATCTATGGTAACATCAATAACTTTTAGCCAAAGATGAAAGATGCTAGAAGAAAAGAGTGATCGACCCCAGTGTAGAACAAAGGAAATGTCCACTTTTGACATCACACCAGCCAAATCCAATTTATAATTGTTTAAACCATGCCTTCCAAGAGTAACTTTTAAACTTTTAGAGCAAGAGTTCCCAGCCTTTCTTCACTGTAGACCAGGCGTTGTGCATCCAGTTATGTCGGGGATCGATAAACATAAAGAAACTTACCAGATTCGAGGATGTT
Organism: Coenobita brevimanus; assembly: GCF_032717465.1. NCBI lineage: Eukaryota > Metazoa > Arthropoda > Malacostraca > Decapoda > Coenobitidae > Coenobita > Coenobita brevimanus. The sequence goes on from NC_136998.1 coordinate 10,980,867, forward strand.
GTTGAGACATATGCAGCAGTGATACTGAAATTGCTAAGTAAGCATAAAAACACAGAATGGAACTTTCGCAGCATGGCATAGTGAAGAGTGAAATAGCACATTTACACACCAATCGTTGGTGAAAAGTTGGTTCAGTTCTTCTCGACTGTATCAGTCACCACATTTATAACATCAGTTCATTAATACAGTTTACATAATACGAGCAAGCAGCTACTATAAGATTTTATTATTTTCTTAGCATTTTTGTTTGTTTGTAATATTAAATATAATTTTGGCCGTCCAGTTACCAAGAGCTTACAGCTTAGTGCCTGTCATGAACCAGTGGTTAGGAACCCCTGCTTAGAGGAGCGGACTTAACTTCAGATACTAATCTCTGTCCCGCCAAACAGTTTATTCAGTTCAGGGGAACCTCTGCTCTCTAAAACATTGGTTCCCAGCCTTTTTTTGTTTTGTGGCTCCTGGACACACAACAATAAACTTCTTTGTCCCCATGTAATTTACATGTTTCTTCTAAGAAGTTAACAGCGGTCCATCTCTCAAATGTGCATGCTGGATATGAATTTAAAAAATTAGTTCGGGGAATTAGAACTATGGACCCGCTGCATGCACATAAAGGAACACTCAGAAACCTTTAATTTATTTGAAGGTACCAGATGAGATATCAGTGAGTCAAAGTAATGAGAAAGCCTCTTGAACCTACAACCACTTACGCTGCATCAATGTGTTATTCAGCATCTTCATAAATAACGTTTTCCGCAGATAAGTAGATGACAGTTACCTTTAACAGTACATGAGTAACTTCTAAAGACCAGGCAATATTTTTCTCTCGCTCCAGTCAAGCTTTCTACGAGACTTAAGAAAATAATATTTGTCAATACAATTTTTCCTCAGGAATGTTATCAGTAAATTTTGTAACTCCGGATACATAATATTACCACATGGCCCTCTAAGACATGCACTATAGCACCCCAGTGGTCCATGCCCGTCAGGCTGGAACAACTAACCTAAAATACTGGAGTCTGTCTCCAGTAATCCTTAAGCGGAATGGGAATTACTTAGCTATGTTGTGGTTACCAGCTACCACCAGATAGTTTTACTGAGCAGGAGGAAACTCCCCCATCTCATAAATGACATACCTCACCTCAGTGCAGTCTAAACTTACGGTGCAGTGTTCCCTATGACTGCCTTATTAGGAAACTTTTGTGCACCCTGCCAGCAATGCAGAAGTAAAGCAAGCCGTGGAGTGCAAAGTATCTTGTATTTTATAAACTTAAATGTATGGCACACAACAGTTCTGTTCATGTAGGAAACAGCATTGCCAGTTTTAATTATTTAATGATTTCGACTCTAAGTATACACTTAGCAGCCCGTTCTCTGAGGCACAGCAGTCCTCCTACGCACCACACACCTTCACATGTCACCACTTTAGCACTAACACTAGCCATCAAATAATGAATACATGTTTGGGCTGTCTTAATCAAGTCTGGGTAATTGGTGCTATTGGAGGTGACGGCAATTAAGTCAAGTCTGTTTCAAAGAAATTCAAAGAAATTCAGATAATTAAACTGTTTCCTACCCCAGCCGGGAATCTACCTCTACCAATGCGGCCACCACCTTCTCTTTCTCTTCTGATCAGTGCACCTCTTGAAAGAAGTGCTCGGGTCTTGAAGTTTAAAGGTCCATAAATATTCTGACAACAACTATGATATTCTTTATCACAGTGTCCAGTTTTGTAAAAATATCTGAGAGGTAGTAGGGGAAGGAAAAATCACCAAGAAATTCGCCATTAGGAAAGGATTAGAAATACAGGATCAGCGATTTAACCCTGCGGACCAATTAAGAAAAATCAAGTTTTGCAAGGTCGTGCCTTTGGCCTTCACCAGAACTGGAGATACTGCGTCTGTCTGTTTGTGTGCCTCTATCTGTCTGTTTATCCGACTATTTGCCTGTGTCCCACTGCCCGTCTTTGTCTCTCTCCATCTGTTCGTCTTCCAGTCTTGTTTGTTTGTCTCTGACTACATGCTCTCTCTCTCTCTCTCTCTCTCTCTCTCTCTCTCTCTCTCTCTCTCTCTCTCTCTCTCGTCATCTGCCAGTCTATGAACTCTTCCTCCTGAAGAAGTGGACAGAGTCTAATGGATAAAAAAACAGGAAGGACCAGTATGATTATGACTGTCTGTCATGACTTGGGGCAGCTTTATCGTCTCATTGAAGATGCGAAGCCACTCAAACGCGCCATATAATTCTGTGAGAGTGGCAAATAAATAAATAAAAATCTCACGCCCTCATTCATAAAGAATTATTTTTGCTCTCTCCAGACGATTTATTTAGCCTAGATTTTTTTTTTTTTGAAGATTAGAGGGTGAAGTGCTTGAAAGGGTACAACAGGAAAGAAAGGTTGCTGGTTCCTTGAAAGCAGTGATAAGGAATAGGGAAGTGAGCATGGAAGTGACAAGGCTACTACATGACAGTATTGTGATACCAATTCTAACGTATGGAAGAGAAGCTTGGACCTTGTTGGGTGACAGAAGTCAAGAGTGAGAGCAGTGGAAATGAGTTATTTGAGAGGAGCATGTGGAGTCACATGGAGAGACACACTGACAAATGAGGAAGTGAAGGAGCGTTGTGGTGTGGATGTGGATGTGATAGGAAGCATTAGGAGAAACACACTGAGGTGGTTTGGCCATGTGAAGAGGATGGAGAATGAGAGACTGACCAGGAGAGTGTATGTGAGTGAGGTGGAGGGGGGAGAGGGAGGGGGAGGCCAAGGATGAGATGGAGGGATGGAGTGGAGAGGTATATGAGAGAGGGGTGTGTGAGCTGGGAGCAGGGCAATGAAATGGCGAGGGACAGGGCAACATGGAGGCACTTTGTTTGTGGCCAGCCCTTACCGGATTAAGGCGTCTGGCAATAGATAGATAGATAGATTTTTTAAAAAGCTAAAAGTTTTACATAAATACATCTCCTTTACAACTACAGGATCTCCAAAAATATTAATATATTTGGCAGAAGTAGCAAGAACAAAACGTAAAATACATTCATGGCTAAGGTTTAAGTAGATTTTGAAGGTTTTCATCGCCCTTAGAATCCGGGAAGATACTTCCAAGCTGTATAATATCGCCCGGTGGTAATACAGTTAAGGCGCTTAATATAATAAGTGAAGTTGTTGGTAATATGGTCATTGAAACATCGCAAACACCACCTCACTGACTCCCCATACCATACACACATCTCAATGACACTCCACTGCTTGTATATACTACTTTCTCTTTCTTTTTCTTTTTCTTTTTTTTTTTTTTTAACCAACAGAATATATATTGCATTACATAAAAAAATCAGTATTCTCTATTTGTCTCTTTTTTGCTAGAGCCGAAAAATAATCGAACCATCTGTTGTCTATAAGTCCGTCATACTCGTATGCTAGACATCACATAAAAAAATGGTTAGCCTTAACCCTACACGGCAACGGCAGTGGCTCAGATTATAGCTAAATTTTACTTCGGTTCACTTCCTTGGGTGAAATGTCTCCCTGCTTCACTGGATGCCATATCTGGTTTACTATATTGCAGAGGAAGTTGTACGTGTCTGAGCCTGCTGAATCCGAAATGCGAGCTTTGGATGTATTCTGGGCCAGCACACAGTTTTATTCAGCTCAGAGAAAACCAGCATGACAAAATGACTCAGAACTACGTATAGCAGACTTTAGAGCAAGAACCAACATCTCTTAAATTCTGATTACGCATCATGATTTCCTGTATCTTACTGAAACCCATTGCTGCCATAAGGATGTTGATGTAAGCAATGTATCCTTCTCATTTCTCTATGGAACGAATCATACTTCAGGCCTTTGATCCCTTTTTTTCTTACGTTTTACTTGAAAAATAACTATTATCTTAAATGCAACTAACGTTCCTGTCTTAAAAAAAAAAAAAAATTGAAAGTATCGGTGTTTCCCTTAAAAATGCCCATCAGTTGGGCCTGTCACATTCCAACACTAGCTAAAACCACATCAAAGAAACTTAGATTATTGTACATAATCCGTAACTTCTTCATTGACGTGCAGTTGGCTATTGTTTACGAGTCATATGCGCCCTCAGCTAGAATAGTGCTCTCCCATATGGAGTGGATGTGGAGCGATTGCATGAAAGCAACGGCAGAAAAATATATATATATATATATATATATATATATATATATATATATATATATATATATATATATCTGTGCCAGTCGCCTCAATCCCGTTTGGGGTGGCCACAAAAAAATCGCCTCCAAGTCGTCCTGTCCCCCGCCATTTCACTCCCCTGCTCCCAGCTCACACCCCCCCTCTCTCATATACCTCTCCACCCCATCCCTCCATCTCATCCTCGGCCTCCCCCTCCCTCTTTCCCCCTCCACCTCACTCACATACACTCTCTTCGTCAGTCTTTCACCCTCCATCCTCTCCACATGGCCAAACCACCTCAGTGTGTTCCTCATAACGCTTCCTATCACATCCACATCAACACCACAACGCTCCTTTATATCCTCATTCGTCAGCCTGTCTCTCCATGTGACTCCACAGGCTCCTCTTAAATAACTCATTTCCACTGCTCTCACTCTTGACTTGTGTCCTTCCAACAACGTCCAAGCTTCACTTCCATGCGTTAGAGTTGGTATCACAATACTGTCATGTAGTAACTTTTTCACTTCCATGCTCACTTCCCTGTTTCTTATCACTGCTTTCAAGGAACCAGCAACCTTTCTTCCCTGCTGTACCCTTTCAAGCACTTCACCCTCCAAACCTCCATCCTTACTCATCACACTACCCAAGTACTTAAACGTACTCACACTTTCCAATTCCTCACCATCCAACCTCGCTGTACATTCACTGACTTCACCTCTCTCAAAGACCATCACTTTACTCTTCCCTACATTCACCTTTAGATTCCGTTTCTTACACACTCTCCCAAACTCATCCACCAAGCCTTGCAGCTCTCCTTCGTCTTCACTCAACAACACAGTATCATCTGCAAACAACAGTACAGGGAGTTTCCAAACACTATCCTCTCTCACCAGGGACACTCCAAAATCCACTACCCTACCTTGTAGCTCTTTTTATTACCCCATCCATGTACAGATTGAACAACCATGGAGACATGACACATCCCTGTTTCAACCCAAACTTCAAAGAGAAAAATTCACTTAGATCACCATCCACACGCACTGCAGCCTTCGCACCATCGTACATACTCTTCACAGCATTCAACAACTTTCCATCTACTCCATATATTCTTAACACTTTCCACAATCCTTGTCTATCCACCCTGTCATATGCTTTCTCCAAATCCATGAATGCCGCATACAACTTCTTTCCCTTCTCTAGAAACTTTTCCACTAAAGATCTGAGAATGAATATCTGATCTACACAACCTCTTCCCTTCCTAAAGCCTCCCTGTTCTTCTCCAACTAATTTCTCTGTTCTTTCTCTAACTCTGTCAATAAGTATCCTACCATACACTTTTCCTATTATACTAAGAAGACAAATGCCCCTATGATTACCACACACTTCTTTTTCCCTTTTCCTTTGTACAAGGGAATAATTATACCTGACTTCCAATCCTCCGGGACTCTACCTTCCTCCCAGGCCAATCTGCACATCTTCCACATCCATTCTACTACTATCTCTCCCCCATGCTTCAGCATTTCACCACACACTCCATCAATTCCTGGGGCTTTCCCCGATTTAACTTTCTTCATTGCTTCCACAACTTCTATCCTACTGATTTCTTCCTGTCTTCTCACCTCCCTCCTTCTCCCAGCCATTCCCCAGCCACTTATACTCGCATTACTTCCATCCTCTACGTTCAACAATTCCTTAAAGTGTTCTCTCCATCTGCTCACTTTTTCTCCCTTCTCCACTAGTAATCTACCATTTTTATCTTTCACTCCCCTGCTAACTTCACTTCCACCCTGTCTTACTCTTTTCACCTCTCTCCAGAACATTTTCTTACAGTCCCTCCACTTTACACTCAAATTTCTTCCATATTCCTCATCCACTCTCTTCTTACTCTCTCTTACTAATCTTTTCTCCTCTCTCTTCCTTTCTACATATAACTCTCTCTTCCGCCTCTCAACCTCTTCCACGCCCCTATTTCTCATCCATTCATTGTATGCTTTCTTCTTTTGTGCCACAGCCTGTTTCACCTCTTCAGTCCACCACGCTGTTCCTTGCACCCCCCTCCGTCTTCTCTTCCTTCCACACACCACATCACATGCTGCACATATTTCTTCTGTAAATATTCTACACACACCTTCCACGTCTCCCATCTGCTCCAATTCATATTTGCCCAATCGTTCCTCCACTTCTCTCTTATATTCTGCCTTTTTCTCATCCTCCTGTAGCCTTTCCACTCTCCTTGCAACTACTCCTTCCTCTCGTCTTTCCCTTCTTCTATTCCTCCAACTTTCTTGTACTTTAATTCTGGCCATCACCAAGTAGTGGTCAGAAAGTCCACTCCCCCAACCTCTATACACTCTTGCATCCATTACACATCTTCGCATCCTTTCATCCACACACACATAATCAATCATTGCCTTCCTTTCATTCAGTTCAGCACCCACCTTCTCATCACTCGCCATGTATACCTGTGAATCATTTTATGCCTGAAGAGGGTATTGGCTATCACCAACCCCTCCCAGCACAAATGTCCACTAACGCACTCCCATTCTCATCTATCTCAGCAGGCACACCCCACTCACCAACTATTCCATCCACCTTCACATTCCCAACTTTACCATTCATATCACCAATCAAAAACACTCTCTCATTCCTTCCAAACTTTTCCATGCACACTTCTACATTTGTCCAGAACTCTTCTCTCACTCTTCTAGCACGATCTTGCGTTGGCGCATACACACACACAATCGCCCACATTTGTATTCCAACTTTCAACTTTACCCACACAATCCTTGACCCAACTGATCCATACTGTCTTATGCTCCTCTTCCATCTTTTACTCACAACTATACATACTCCTTCCTTTGCCCTCTCATTCTCACCTACTCCTGCACATATACCCCATCCATACTCCCATTCTCTCACACTTTCTCCTCTCCATTTTGTTTCAGTTATTCCACATACATCCACTTTCGCACCCTGAAGCACCTGGACAATCTCTCTCTCTTTCACCTCATCATTCGCTCCCCTTACATTCCAGGTTCCAATTACAATGTCCTGCAATTACAAGTAAATTACCTCCCCTACAAGAAAGAAGGAATGTTGTTTCCCTTGTATTATTTTACAGATACTTTTATGGTAAATGCTCAAACGAAGTTGCATCCTCTCAACGCCTTTCCCTGTGCTACACGGGCATCTGGTAGGGCTCATGGCTGGACTGTCATTCTGCCATATTGTAACACTTCATTTTTTCCCGAACTGCTTCTCTTTGGAACTCGCTTCTCCAGAATAGTTTCCCCCCAAACTTCAAGTCCTACTGTTACAGATATTTTATGAATGGAGGACATCTGTATACTAATTTATGGACTTTTTTTTTTTCTAAATGTTTCATATTATAAAAAAAAAAAAAGGGCGATGACGTTATTGAGTATTATACTCTTGCCATCTCCATTCCACTTTTTGTCTTTTGAGACAGAACTTGAACTGGAGGCAACTGATCTTACCTTTACTGAGTCGCAAAAGATGCCATTCCTCAGATGAATAAATTCGTCCAGGAAGAGTAAATATACGATAAATAAAAAGTCAGCGGATTCGAGAGGTTCTTGAGGTTTTGTAATGATGCAACAACCGGTCTGTGTGAAAAATGAAGAGGAAGCCACTAGGTGCACAGTAGAGCATGATGCTAATGTTTATCCGGTTAATATGACAGCTTACACCGGATAACAGTTAGTCCACGTCAGCATCGATCAACACCAGCCTGGGACGCCAGGATTAACTCCTTAACAACGATGATGCGTTTGTACTGAATGAAATTATATGTCGGGAACAAGCACAAAGCGAGAAGGAAATCTTTCTGCTTAAAACGTTAATCGAAAAAATGTGTAACCTTCTCACTGATACGTTCTTGATGAAGTGAACAGAATAGTTTGATGACAGTCTTAATCTCACCACTTTACCAAGTCTGCAACAACCCCTTCACTACGATAACAAGCAAAGTTTCCTTTTGGTTTTGCCACATGATTTTACTCAGCTTGTGAGAGTCATCTAGAAAAGGAAGGCGTTGAAACAATTCCAGTTAACACTGCTACACAATGACGTTTGTTTCATTTGATTCTGATATATTGCGTAGGCCTCTCGTAATTAAGAGTTTATAAATAAATCTGCATTAGCCTTTTTAGTAGGGGGGTAGTCTATTTATTCATATTAGCACTAAAGAGTCTTATTTTGCTTATGAAGATCACTACGAGTGAAATGATCAGCATCAGTCTCGGTCAGTCTCTTCAGTATGGTGAAGCCTTATTTTTTATGATATTGTCTGACTGTGATCCTCTTGCTACTGGTAGACGCTTCTAATCAGCTTAAGGATGTCAAATGTCCTTTCACTGTGATGGCTTACCTTGGTTTTCCCCCATCAACAAAACTCCTTTGTTTTTGCAACTGCCAGAATACTGAACATGTAGGGGATTCAAATCAACCCCATTTAATCTTTGCAGAAGGAAAACTTCAGTGCTACTTGATTACTGATGCCGTCAAAGGATTATATTCACCATTTGGGAGACCACTCATAACGAAAGAGTTGCAGATATTATCCATGACTCCCTTCAGTACTGACAACTTTTTTCTTGATACCGACAGACGATTCTCTTCAGCTTAAGAGCGACTTATAGGAGAAAAGAGGTTAGAATCCTTCTCCATTAACCACTTTTGCAGGAAAAGGTGGTTATTATTCCATTCATACTTCTGTCAATGATGTTAGATTATGGGAGATCTCTTGAAGTTAAGAGATAAGAATTAAACTCCATTAATCCCTTCAATAAACTGATGGCAAATATACTTTATTTTGGTATGGTCAGAATAGGTTAATAATGCTACCCTGAGATGTTGTTTCTGTTGCTATTGCCAGACGATACCATTCGACTCTCGGTAGAAGAGTGGTGGTAGTGGCGGCGCTGGTGAGTGTCGGAGGCGAGGCGCCACTGCCAGACTCAGCAGGTGGTGTAGGGTAGTGTGGTCAGGGTTATTGATTCACACTGAGAGGCTTCCTAGAACGGACTGTGGAGGCGGTTGCGCCGCTTCACTGAGAGTCTACGTGCTGGGCAGTACGGTTGTGCTAGTCTGAGTAGCAGCTCACTAGGAGGGGGCTTTCTAGTCCAAGTAAAATTATTTGACCGTACCAAGACTAACAAGTTGGTGTTATGATTCTTGAGGAGTTAGTTCGATAATTCAGGTATATTCCGTATATTACAGACACAATTGTTAAAATCTTGCCACCAACAGACGATGTAATATAGAGTCTCCTAGCAGAGAAGGGCTTAACCAAGGTTATAACTAATGCCTCTTTTAGAAAATTATTTCCCAATCTAGATACAATCGCTAGGGATAGTAGACATAAACTAAGTCATCATACCCGCCTGAACAGAGTACCGAGCCTAAGAGACGGGCCACCTAATATACTGCAGGGTTGGACAATTTAAATAGCCCGGAGGTGGTGGCAGAATCGATAGGGAGGTGGCAAGCAGTTCCAATGGATTGAGGTTCGAAAATACGTCTGAGGCAAGGAACTGTTAAATGATGTGAATTTCATTAAGGCAGCATTTACTGATTTAGATGAAAACCCGATGACATGTCGTATAACACCCCCATTAATACCAATACGCTAGTCCTGTGAGAGACAGCACTAATGTATATTCAATATGACCGTGGGTTTTAGCGCCGAGGCGGTGGCAGGTGGAAGTGTATAGTTCGTAGGAGGACTGCTGGGCCTCATGGAAAAGGGCTGTAAAACCTATACCCTGAGACGGACACATACTTACAAAATAAATCAGATATAATTAAAAAAAAAGCTCATACCCGGACACTCCTAAGTGCGAATATAAAATCCTTCCATGTTATTGTCTGGTTCTGTAGGCATGAGAAACAATCTCTCTAATCTCCTTTACTACAGTATCAGTTTTCAGACTATTTTCTTGCTACACCAAGACTATTACATTGATCACTGGAAGGACATCCAGAATGTAGAGGTTAAGATTTTACACACACACACACACACACACACACATATATATATATATATATATATATATATATATATATATATATATATATATATATATATATATATATATATATATATATATATATATATATACATATATACATATATATATATATATATATATATATATATATCTATATATATATATATATATATATATATATACTCATCCATCATCTCCATCATCCAATCCTACATTGCCCTATGAGGAGCGTAGGAGCCCAAGGCTAGGCAGTTGATCCCGACATTTAATATGAGAGTGACCAGCCTCACTCATCCCTGAGTGGACTTACCTGAGCAGTCAACCCCAACCATCCCTTGGATATAAACCTTCACCGGCTCAATCCGACTGGAGTGCCGTAATTACCCACTAAGCCACCAGGCGCCCAAACTTGGTTATATGGTTACCATCCAGCGTGGTAAATTGTTTCTGGTATACAAGAAACCATTTGGCTTGTCACTCAGTGTAGAGACACCCATAGGCAGAAGGAAGAGGAAAGAATGAAGGAAAGAAAGACAGAAAAAGGAATGTAAAGTCACTCGTAGGCAAAAGGACAGGAAAAGATTGATGGAAAAAAAGAAGAGAATGAAAGGAAAAAAGGACGGAGGAGAGGAAAGTGCAGACACCCGAGAGCAGCACTGCATCGAATGAGTGAATGGCGAGCGCCCCCACCTACCACTATACATATATATATATATATATATATATATATATATATATATATATATATATATATATATATCTATCTATATACCTAGGCTGCTTCCCCCAAGGAAAGGGAGGTAGCCGAGACAGGACGACTCACTCTCCATTTACTCATCCATTCAAACACATTCATTCGCATCTGAGCCCCAAAGGGGAGAACGGACAGATCCTCACCGCATCACACCGCACAAGGGTCAACTGCGCAATGCAAGCAGTGACATCCACAGCAGGGCCCGACAGCAGAACTGGTTTACCCCTGCCACATCATAACAGACCCATCCCCTTACCGCTTACCTGACCTGACTAGCTGATCAGACCACATGCGGGAGAATATCCCCTCAGGGCTGCGTCATCACTTATTCATTCACAATTTCTCTCCATTTATTTCTGTCACGCACAGCCACTCTTCCTTGCTCAACAGACATCCGTCTCGCATCCAGCGCTCTCTTCACACTGTCCATCCATCCTATTCGTGGTCTTCCTCTCAGTCTTACACCTCTCACATCAGATCTAGTTATCTTTTTCACCAATCGCTCATTATCCATTCTCTCCATATGCCCAAACCATTGCAACACCCTCTGCTCAACTCTACCAGCCATCTCCCGAACAACTCCAGTTCTCCTTCGCACTTCATCATTTTCGCACTTTCGATCCATACGCGTCACTCACATACTCCTCAGACATCTCATCTCCATTACATTCAAACTTTTCCTCTCTGCTACACCCATATTCCATGTTTCAGCCCCATATAATGCAGTCGGTACCACAACACCCTCATACAGCCTTCTCTTTACATCCATTCTAAGCGAACGACATTTAAACACTTTTTCATTCCTCCCAGCACCTTTCCTACTTCATTAATTCTAAACTTCACTTCTGCATCTATTCTTCCATCCACAGCAACATGTGACCCTAGATATTTAAAACAATCTACCTCCTCAAGCAACTCACCATTCAAAACTATATTCATCCCCCTACCATCTATCAACCTCATTACACTTCATCACTTTACTCTTATTCTCATTTACTTTCAATTTCCTCCTTTCACACACCCTTCCAAACTCCTCTACCAACTGTCTCAATTTCTCCTCTGAATCAGTCACCAATGCAGTATCATCTGCAAACAGCAGTTGCTTCAGATTCCACTCTCCTCCATCAACATTTACCAGACTCAGACCACCTAAAACTCTTGCATTCACCTCCCTTACAACACCATCCATGTAAATATTAAACAACCAAGGCGACATCACACATCCCTGTCGCAGCCCCACTCTCACGTGAAACCAATCACTCACAGCATTTCCCACTCTTACACACGCTATACTATTTACATAAAAACTTTTCACCCCTTTTAGTAACCTACCATCAAGTCCATACAATCTTAAAACAGTCCACAAAGCCTCCCTATCAATTCTATCATACGCTTTCTCTAAATCCATAAATGCCCAAAACACATCCTTGCCTTTCGCTAAATACTTTTCACACACTTGTCGCACAGCAAACACCTGATCAACGCATCCCCTCCCTCTCCTAAAGCCACACTGCTCATCACTAATCACTCCCTCTGTACCCTCTCTAACTCTCATAATTAACACTCTACCATACACTTTACCTACAACACTCAACAGACTTATACCCCTAAAGCTAGTACATTCATACTTATCACCCTTGCCTTTATACAACGGGACCACACAAGCACTTGCCCAGTCAATTGGCACCATACCTTTCTCAAAGCACACATTCAATAATCTTACTAACCAGTCAACAATAGTCACTCCACCACCCTTCAGGCATTCCACAGCACCCATCCATACCTGCAGCTTTCCCTGTTTTCATCTCCTTTACTGCCTTTTCCACTTCCTCCTTCGTGATCAAAGAATCATTCAACTCTCCCAACACATTTATTCCTTGCACCCTTCTATCTGCCACAATCTCAGCCACGTTTTCCTCCTCTACATTTAACAATCTTTCAAAATACTCTGCCCATCTCTTCCTTACTGCATCCATCTCAATTAACATCCTTCCATCCTCTGCTTTTACTCGTTCTTCCTTCCCAGACTCTCCCTTTAGCACCCTTTTCACCTCCTTCCAAAACATTTTCTTATTCTGTTGAAAATTCTCTGTCAGCCGCCTACCCCACCTCTCATCTGCTGCCACTTTAGCATCACGCCCTTCTCGCTCTATTCCTCTTTTCCTTATACCTTTCATATGACATCTCATCCTTCCTCTGCAGCCACACTTCATATGCACGTCTCTTCTCAGCCACAGCCATACTTACTTTCTACACCACCATTCACTTCCTTTTCTTACACCACCACCCACACGTCTCACACCACACACCTCTTCTGCATGCTCCACCACAGCACTCTTAAACAACTGCCATTCCTCCTCCATAGCTGCCATTTTCCCGATCTTTCACTGCGTTCCACTCATCTTTCAATTTCTCCTGATACTCTATCTTTTTCTCTCTTTTATCCAACTCACTCACTTTCAAAACCTCCCTGCCACACCTAACCCTCCTAGCTCTCACCCATCTCTTACCTACTCTTAACTTTCCCTCCACCAGGTAGTGGTCAGACATACCTCCACCCTCCCCTCTCAGAACTCTCACATCCAACAATCTTCCTATTACATTCCTAGACACAACCACATAGTCCATCAAGGCTCTATCAACAACCCTTCCACCCTCCTGTCTCACCCATGTATACTTATAAATATCTTTCTTCTCAAACAGCGTATTCCCAATCACCATCTCTCGCTCAACACACATCGCTATCATTCGTTCCCCATTTTCATTTCTTCCAGGCACACCATGCATACCAACTACGCCTTCAACTGCTACATTTCCCTTCCCACTCTAGCATTCAGATCTCCCATCATTACCACATTCACATTCGCTCCAAAACTCTGCAGACACTCATCAACATCATTCCAGAAAGACTCCCTCTCTTGTTCATCCCTTTCACTACCAGGCCCATATGCACTCACAAACACCCACAACTCACGTTCAAATTTCGCTTTCACCCACATCAGTCTCGATGACACCTCCTTCCATTCAATCACACACTGCTGCACTTTCGGACTCACTAACAAGGCCACACCTTCTCTTGCCCTTCCTCTATCAACACCTGACAATCTTCCATTCACACTTCCAAACATATATTCCCCCTTCCCTTTCATCTTCGTTTCACTCAAAGCTAACACATCCAACTTTCTTCTCACAAACATTCTCCCAATCTCCTCCCTTTTAGCCTCAATTGTACTACATCCACGCACATTCATAGACCCAATCTTCAGGGTACGGGGATAACTCCATCCCCCGTCCCTTTCTCTGGCCTGTCTCTTTTTAGGAACTAAAAAAACAGAGGAGGGGGTCCCTAGTCCCCTCACCCCGCCCCTTTTAGTCGCCTTTTACGACACGCAGGGAATACGGTGGCAGTATTCTTCCTAACACAACCCGGCCGCAGAGTAGTAGCACCACCCCATAGTGCGGCCAGGTTGTGTCCCCCCCGCCACAGGGGTGTGTGTGTGTGTGTGTGTACATAGATAGGTAAATATATAGACAGATAGAAAGGTAGATAGATTGATAGATTGATTGATATACTCGTATGACATTGTCCTACGTATCATCCAAGGTATTCTGATAAGTCCACCAGGGATGATTTAGAAGAACTAATTAAGAGAGACAACGCTGATGATAAGAGTGTAAAAAATGGGGCAACAAGGATGATTGTATCCTTCCACCACTTGTGATAGAGTTGGCTGGGGATAAAGCAGTATTTCTGGTGGGCAAACAGAAACCCTGCTGTGTGGTGTAATTCTGACCTAATGTCCCGCCATTTGGACATCAGTTATCAGTGCTTGGATAATAATGTGAATTAATGTACCGTCTTCTCGTCCCTCCGAGAAATATTAGAAATCACCACCAGGTTCCTGTTCCTTCTATCAATATCATCATTGCATTATTCCACCTGAAAATGAGATGTAAAAAATATAAATATTAACCAGTCAGAGTAATAATAAGGTATATGACTTTGAAGATAATAATAATAATTGAAATACCAGCGCGGCGGGGTGAGCTCGACACCACCACCCCAGGAGGAGAGAGTGAGGGGGTGACACCCACCCCACAAGGAGATGACGGAGGGGCTGATTTACCTGGGCCAGTGTCCAGGCAACAAAGGCGCATCTCCTTTGCGACCCGGCGCCCCTCTTCCGCGCAGCCCGACCACCCGGCAGTATACAGAAAAAGTATACTACTCTCCAGCAGAGGGAATGCTCTCCAGAATCGGGGTGGGACTTGCAGTGGCAAGCTCCCAAGCACACCTTCGGAAGCCGAGTCCTCTGGATCGGCTCCACATTTGACTAATGACTCAGGAGGAGCGTCTAGGGTTGCTATTCCCCTGCTGAGACTGAAGGAGGGCACGCTTCGTCGGAGTTGTGGCGAAAGCCGAGAGATTACGTACGACCTCTTCCTCCCAACGTTGCAGGCAGAAGACCTTCCCACACGGAAGGAGGGCATGCTCTGTCAGAGCTGTGGCATAAGCCACGAGAGTTCGTCCGACCTCGTCCTCCTGACATCCCCGGGACAGGTAACTCCGACCCAACGATGGAAGGGCACGCTCCATTAGAGCTGTGGCGAAAGCAGAGAGAATATGTCCGACCTCTTCCTCCCTATGCCTCAAGGGCAGGAGGCCCTAGCCCTACGAAAGGAGTGCCCCCGCGCCCCTGCTAACGTAAGAGCACAGGCAGTGCCCGACAGGGCTGCCTGATAACAGGAGACACCTCTGCCTCGACCCACCTCCCTGGGGTCAGATCGAGGTGCCACTCTTTCCAGCTCTCTCCTTGGAAGGCTGGAGGTTCTCCCCCCTACAGGCTTGCCACCTGAGTCCGGACCAGATGAGGCGTCCCTGAGGCCCGGGATCCAGTCCCTCCAGCCAGGGCCACCCCAGGCACTGACAGTCTCCGCCAGGACCAGAGGCCGCTGCCCTACCCTGTCGGCCTCCCCCTGCAGCAGAGGCCACAGCCCTCAGAGCCAGCAGGCCTCCCCAGGTGCTCGCTGTGGCCGAAGGGCCTCCCCCGACATGAGTGGCTGCAGTTCTTCCCTGACTGCCACCCCTGACCAGGGTGCTGGCCGCCCCACCCCAGTGGCACCCTCCTCCCAGCCGACCCTCGGCCCGGGCCTCCACCGGGCCCTTCCCCTAGACCCCAAAGATGACCAAGGGCCAATGGCGTATAGCCCAACTCCTGGCCCTCTTCGGTCCCAGTCCCGAGAGCCCTGCCTCCTGCAGGGCTGATGTGGTGAGAAAGCTGCCCCAGACACTGCCCCATTCCTCCTGGACTAGTGGCAACTCTCCGGGCCTCACCGTCCTGCACAGCTCCCCAGACGGCCCACCTCCCACGCCTGGCCGCCACCTGGAGCTCCCCACATAGGTCCTCTTCCCCAAGTGCCGTGGTCCACTCCCTATGTCAGAACCGTGAGTAACAGGTCTCATGATCGTATACTTCCCCAACATTGTGAGCCTCGCCTCAGGGAACTACCAGTGAACCATTCTCCTGTGTTCCTCCCCCCTATCCCCGCACACGGGACACACTTCCCCCCCACTCATAGTGTTTCCCCCCTTTGCTGATGAATCGGGCCCCTGTGAACCATATGCGGAGTGTATAACCCCAGCCCTGGATTGAGACCCCCCCCCCTCGGACGGCGACAGTCGAGCCCGTGTCACTCACGTAACACAGCAATATCTCAATGTATCTCACTGTTATACCCTCCCCCCTCTCCTCCCTGCCCCCGACCTGGCCTCACAGAGAGACCCCCTCCCTATCCTCATTAAGCCCCTCTCCCCTCCCACTCCACCCAGTGTGACCTACGGTATATTCTCGGCTTGTGTGACACATGTATAGAGGCTAAGCTATCAAGGGACTTCATCTCATGTCACGCGGAGATGGTGTATTAGCTAGGACCCATCTATGTCACATGAACACTTAGGTTTAAGAACTGTCCCTGTGCATATACTGGATTGTGTTGTCTGCAGATCTGTCTGTGTTGATGTACTAGCTATATTGGTGAAATATTGCCTGTGCTACTGTGAGGAAATAACCCAGATGTGAGACAAAGATGCTGAAATAGATGGACAGTGATTGAGATCAATATCAGTGTAAGGCATTGTGTAATTTTGACTTTAGTTATAGAATGTTGTGTGTGTAATTGGTCTCTATTAATGTATTAGTGTATTTGTTTATTCGTGGTGTTTGTATTTCCCTTTCTTGCTAGTGCTGACCCGGTCAGGAATTAAGGACCCAGAGTTGCACCGTGATTGGAACTGAGAAGTCGGGACACAGAACACACTGCATAACACTGTTGGCTAGCGGTGGTTCTTGACCCGGCGGTAAAACGTCAAGGAATGGAAATTCTGCAACCATGGCAGCCAAACCACACGTCCAACTCCCAGAGTTCGTCACTGAACTCTAAGATATACACACATATATGTCTATGATCAAAGCCATACTAGACATATATTGAGAATGATTGCTAAAAGATAGTGGTCACAGTCCCTCACCTTGGAAAAATTGTCATGAGCATAGCCACAAAAATAGTCCCAGAACTGAAATGGAATCAATTTCAACAAATCGTTACCCAAGTTCATGCCCTCGCTAGGGAAAGTCGTCACCTTCTCCCAGTTAGAAGCACTAACTTACGACGGGAAATTGGATGACACCCTCATTCAAACACGAGGTCTCGTTGCCATTGCCTACCCGGAGGCAGACCCACAAACCTGGGACCAATATATGTTTAATACTCTCCTACGAATACTTGCCAGCATGGTCAGGGAACATTTTACCATTTACGACCTGACTGAGGATATTGACAAAGACATCCAGTTGGTGAGGCGCCTACTCACCGCCCGCTCTGCGCCCAAAAAGATAAGGGCAGTGAGCAGAATCCCCACCTGCAAACCGCCCCACAACAAGCCCCTGACACCGACCCCACACCCACCGCCCCAGGAACCCCCAGCCCTTCCCCAAGCCATGCCCACCAGGAAGCAACCTACTCCCAGGGAGACGTCCAATCTCATCTCCATCAACCTCTGGGAGTTCATGGCATGCAGTCACCGCTGCCCCATACACGATATTAGAGAGCAGCTAAAGGCTGCCAGGTGAAGAGCTGCTAACCAGGGGCGCCGCAAAGTGTCGGCCATCGAGGATGATCCACCCAACGAACCTTCCCCCCCCATAGAGGCCCCCGATGCTGACGAGACAGACACAGGCAGCTAGGTGGAAGGCACCTCACCCCAACTGGATTTTTAGAACTGCCCCCGCACCTCTCCACAGTGGCGGGGGGCCACGTCACACAAGTATCACCCCCCAGTCTACGACAAGGCCAGGTTGAACGGGGTGAAAGATCAACTGCTGGTTAACATGGGAGCAGCCAGATCATTCCTATACTATCACTTCTACTCCCATCATGCCAGAGCCTTCGGCCCTCTCCTCACCACTTTGGCTCACCACATAGACGCAGGCGATGGCCCCCTGCCCATCCATGGGGAAAACCGGGCTCTTCGTGTCCAAACTCACCAGAAAGCAACCGCCCAACATCAGTTTATTATATCTGACTCCTCCTGCCTTGCCTACAAGCAGTATTTGGGGTTGGGTCTGTTGCAGAAACTCCGGGTCAACGGAATGTGATTTCATTTCCATAAGGCACCAGATTCACTCCCTCAAGCTCTGTGCATGTGCCACACTGTAAACCCCCTCTCTTCCTCCCCTCCCCCCCAAGTCCCACCTGTGCACATACCACCCCGCCCCCATCCACCTTCCCAGCTACATTATCCTCAACCATAACCATTCCCCCCCACCACGATACATGGCTCCTTTTGCATCGACCCGCCGGCACCAATGTAGTATTCTCCCCAGCCACCTTGGCAGGCACCTTCACCTCCTGCCTCCAAATTTCCCCCACCTTACTTCCCCCGCATCTCACTGCAGTCCGTGCGGCTAATCTCTTTGCCTGGTCCCTTACCCTCCCCAAGGATCTAGTAGTAGGTGAGATGGAAGAGGCAGAGCCCTGCGCCGCCCCTCGTCCCCTAACTCCCTGACCCTACCCCCACTCCCCAACCATCTCTCCCCTCAACAAACCACCAACCTGCAACTCCTCCTCCTGGATTTTCAGGACATCTTCTCGTTGGGACCCACCAACATCGGCCACACCACCATCCTGTCCCACGAGATACACATGATGGGCCCCCCCATCTGGCAACCCGCTTGCCGGAAAAAACCCATGCAATGGGCCGATGAAGACCGGCAGGTCCAGGACATGTTAGATGCCGGCGTTGTATCTCCATCCACCAGCCCATGGTCCTCTCTTGTCATCCCCGTCATAAAGAAAGACAGGACACTGAGATTCTGTTTGGACTACCGTCACCTAAACGATGTCACTCTCAAGGATGTCACTCCCCTACCGAAGATCGACGACTCCCTGAACTCACTTTACGAAGCCTCTTGGTTCTCCACCCTAGACTTGTAATTGGGATACTGGCAGGTCCCTGTGCATTCAGAGGACTGACAGAAGACCGCCTTCTCTACTAGCAACGGAAAGCACTACGAATTCAACGTGCACCCTTTCGGCCTCTGCAACGCCCCAGCAACATTTTCCCGCCTCATGGAGTCTGTCCTCAGTGGTCTCACATGGGAAATCTACCTCACCTACCTTGATGACGTCATCATATTCTGCAGGACCTGGCCCAACCACCTTCACCGCCTACACCAGGTTTTTTCCAGAATGCTTCACGCTGGGCTTAAACTCCAGCCATCCAAATGTGTTTTAACCCAGCGATCCATCTCCTTCCTTGGACACATCATATCAAAGGAAGAAATTGCACGGACCCAGGAAAACTTAAAGCCATAGCCGACCTCCCCCTGCCAAGAGACGTGCATGACACGCACGCCTTCTTAGGCCTTACCTCCTATTACTGGCATTTTGTAAAAGGCTTCGCTACTATCGCCAAACTGCTACATGATCTCAACAAGAAGGTGGAGCCATTCACTTGGACTAAAGAACACCTACAAGCCTTCACGACCCTCAAAGATGAGCTCATCATGGCCCCTGTAGTGGCATTCCCAGATTATACCAACCCATTCCGCTTCTTCACTGATGTCTCACTGGTGGCCATAGGCGCTGTACTAGCACAAGTACAAGATGGCAGGGAGCACATCATCGCCTGCACCAGCCGTACCCTCATTAGGCTGAACGAAACTATGCAGCCATGAAACGGGAGTGCCTTGGGATCATCTGGGCACTAGAGTACTTTCGCACATACCTGGCGGGCACCCACATAACCGTCATCATCGATCACCAATCACTACAATTACTCCGCCAATTTGACACCAAAAATGCACAGATGATCCGCTGGAGGGAGACCTTGGAAGAATTCGATTTTGACATCTTGTACCGACCAGGAAAACTCCAACGAACGTGGACGCCCTCTCTAGACTCCTCGTGAGTGCCATCCAATCCGCACCCACCCTCCTGCAACAGTAGCATCCCAAAGACCGCCTTGACAGGATACCAGCCCACCTGTTTTCCAAACTACAAAGATCCGATGACTTGTTGTACACCCATTCCGGCCACATAGCCCTCAACCCCGAGGCCGCGATAGACACCCTCATCCATCTCCACTCGACAGCGGGATACACATCGGCACCAAAAAATTGCTTCAGGCATTCAGCGACATCTTCTGGGCCCTACACCCCTCTAAATTAGTGCAACAAGTAATCCAAGCCTGCCGAGTGTGTGCCCTTGGGAAGGACACCACCTGTACACCAGGCCCTTTGGGTCGCCTAGTGGCCAGCAAAGCGTGGCAGCTGCTATTGACCAATGTTGTCGGCCCCCTTCCCCCTAAGTCAGGCTGCCGCTACATCATTATGTTTGTAGACACCTACTCTAAATTCCTAGTTGCATGTCTGACAAAAGAACACCATGCCCTCGTCGTCGCAGAGGCCATGATCCGCCACATGTTTCCATACATTGGGATTCCTCAAGCACTCCACTCCGATAATGCACCTGAGTTTACAGGTAAAATCTGGAAAGAACTATCCGCCCTCTTCGGATATAACATCTCACACACATCCCCTTAGTGGACTCAAGAAAATGGCATTTGTGAGTGTAGCCATCACACTCTACTTAACCAGGAGCGCACCCGCATTCAAGCCACCCAGGATGATGATTGGCCCTCCCACATCAAATTTATACAGTGGGGGATGAACACCTGCCTGTGTGAAGATGGCATCACGCCATATGAACAACTATTCGGCGAGCCGCCCCTTCTCCTCCCCCTCTGCCGTCACCTCCAACCCCCCACCAACCCCACCTCCTCTGACCCCCAGATCCACCTCAAGCAGAAACTCAAACACCTACAGGTCACGCAAGACCTAGCCCCAGCCGACACACTGGCTAACCCATACAAGTCTGGTGACCTTGTCATGGTTGCCACCCTACCTACCCCCCACAAGCTTGCCCCGCACTACACCAGCCCTTAAGAAATAGTCAACGTCCCCAACCCCTACAAGGTCACCATTAACCCCTAAAACGCGGGGCGTCGCGTTTGCGATGCTCGCTGAAAAGGGACATAACGGCGGATCGTCGCGTTTGCGATTCGAGTTCATTATGAATAAACACGGGCAAGGATGTTCCAGCTGGTATTGTCTATCAGTACCACCACCCTTTAGCTACAATTAGCATACTTTACCTTTGTACTACTGACCTCCGTTGTTGCCAAGTATTGCGTTTTTCCCCCCTCCCCCCCCACCACGGCCCGGCCAGCCTGACTGTGATACATGGCAGCGCTCTGACTGCTCAGAACTGTAAATGTGCGCTCTCCTTTCACAAGCAGTTTATGCTAATAGGAAACGGTTGTTTCCCCAGTTGTCACACTAGCTTTTTTTAGCACGGTTTGCCCCTGTTTAGCATCAGTTTACCGCAGGCTTTCAAAGTGACATTATGGCCAGTTCTAGCTCTTCCGAGTCAGTGCGAGCGGCCGACAGGAACGAGAATAAAGTGACGGGCGTAGGGCAGAATAAAAAGAGCTCTGCGGTGATCTTTTGGGAAGTAATATGATTGAAAATAATGTAGTATACGTGTTTTTAGCTGTGAAAATGGAAATGTTTGTTGAGTGACGGGAAGACCGCCGCCGCACTGCATGTCGGCCGTACGCTTTGTTGATTTTAGCCTTATTTTCAGTGCTTATTGTACAAATACGGATGCCAAACTACCTGTACGTTGCAGTATAAAGTTTACTGTGACAGAATGAGGCTGTGGTAGAGGGGAAACCGGGTTGCTGGAGGTGTGAAAGTGAAGATTTTGTTACCCAACTTTGCAAGTCTCCACAAGTCCATGGGTACTCCACGAAGGCTCAACATCTGTCTCTGGAGAAAGCTGGATGTAAGTACTATCTGCCATACCAAGTATGATGTTCTAGGGTTAATCTCTGATTTTTGGCTAATAATTTCCTACAGGTACTCAGACCGCGATACAACGCCGCCACCCGGGGGGGGTCGGCTGTCCAATGGCCGCGCATTATGGGTTAACTACCACAACACCACTCACACCTATAGAAACTGACACATGCGACAATCCCCAGCACCAAACACCCCCCCCCCAAAATGGAACTCACCAAACCCGCCCACCCCTGCCCCCCCAACTCAGGAAAATTCCTATGCCTGCTACCTGTCCCCTTCCTTCTCCTCCAACAACACCCCCGCCGCCTCCACCACCCCCACGCCCGCTGCAACCCCCCTGTCACTCTCACCTGCACTGCCAACATCCTAACCCTCCCCACCACCCACCACCACCCATCCCCATTCCTCAGAATCACCTCTCATAACACCTAGCCCCCCCCAACAATCCCCAAGTCCTGCACCCATGCCCGTCACCACCACCTCAACCACTACCTCACCACAACACACCCCATCACCAACATCACCCTCGATGTCACCCCCACCCGCCACGCCCCCAGTATGCCCGCCTCTCAACCATTCCTCCCCACCCACACCGGATCCGGCCACCTATCATGCTCACCCATCCGCTACACCCACACACCCTCTCTGCCCTCCACCCCTACCACTAATATCGCCCCCCTCCTCCACAAATCCCACCATCCCCTAGAGAACATCCCAATTGCCCGCCCCACTAAGCCGATTACTTCAAAACGCCCCCATAAATACGCCAACACACTCGCCCTCTCCAGTCTTCAGCCAGACTTCTTCCCTGCCACCCCATCCCCACCACTTGAAATGAAAATCACCCTTGTCCTCTGGACCCGACCCCAAGGGCACAAGCACCGCATCCACAGCACTGACCAACTCCTCCGCCTCCTACGACAAACAGCGACGCCCTCAGCTCTCACCATCATGTACTCCCCGCATCTGCAGCCAAACCAGCAAATCACCCACTGGACAAATTTCCTCCACCACCTCACACCCGCACACTATGCTGCCACCAATGACACATTCCAATTCCAGTCACATGGACATGACTTTTTAACCCATGACAGTGGTGAAATACCAGCACGGTGGGGTGAACCCAACATCACCACCCCAGGAGGAGAGAGTGAGGGGGTGACACCCACCCCACAAGGAGACGACGGAGGGGCTGCTTTACCTGGGTCAATGTCCAGCCAAGAACGGCACATCTTCCTCGAAACCCGGCGCCCCTCTTCTGCACAGCCAGACCACCCGGCAGTGTACAGAAAAAGTACACTACTCTCCAGCAGATGGAATGATCACCAGAATTGGGGTGGGATTTGCAGTGGCAAGCTCACAAGCACACCCTCGGACGCCGAGTCCTCTGGATCGGCTCCACATTTGACTGGGGACTCAGGAGGAGCCTCTAGGGTTGCTATTCCCCTGCTGAGACCGAAGGAGGGCACGCTTTGTCAGAGCTGTGACAAAAGCAGATAGATTACGTCTGACCTCTTCCTCCCGACGTTACAGGCACAAGACCTTCCCACACAGAAGGAGGGTACGCTCCGTCAGAGCTGTGGCATAAGCAGTGAGAGTCCGACGGGGCTGCCTGATGACAGGAGTCACCTCTGCTTCGACCCACCTCCCTGAGGTCAGAGCGAGGTGCCACTCTTTCCAACTCTCTCCTTGGAAGGTTGGAGGCTCTCCCCCTGCAGGCTCCCCACCTGAGTCCAGACCAGACAAGGCATCCCCGAGGCCCAGGATCCAGTCCCTCTGGCCTCGGCCACCCCAGGTGCTGACAGTGTCCGCCAGGACCAGAGGCTGCAGCCCTACCCTGTCGGCCTCCCCCTGCAGCAGAGGCCGCAGCCCCCAGAGCCAGCAGGCCTCCCCAGGTGCTCGTTGTGGCCGAAGGGCCTACCCCGACAAAAGTGGCCACAGTTCTTCCCTGACGGCCACCCCGGACTGGGGTGCAGGCTGCCCCACCCTGGCGGCACCCTCCTCCCAGCCGACCCTTGGCCTAGGCTTCCACCGGGCCCTCCCCCCGGACCCCAAAGACGACCAAGGGCCAGTGGCATGTATATAGCCCAACTCTTGGCCCTCTTCGATCCCAGTTCCGAGAGCCCTGCCTTCTGCAGGGAAGATGCGGCAAGAAAGCCACCCCAGACGCTGCCCCATTCCTCCCAGACTAGTAGTAACTCCCCAGGCCCCACCGACCTGCACAGCTCCCCGGAGGGCCCGCCTCCCAGGCCTGGCCGCCACCTGGAGCTGCCCGCATTCCCGAGAGCTGTGGTCCCCTCCCCTTCATCAGAACCGTGAGTAACAGGTCTCGTGATCATATACTTCCCCAGTGTTGTGAGCCCCCACCCTCATTGAACTACCAGTGAACCGTTCTCCTGTGTTTCTCCCCCCTTATCTCCATATGCGGCACACACTCCCCCCCCACACTCAGAGTGTTTCCCCCCCTTGCTGATGAATCGAGCCCCTGTGAACCACGTGCGGAGTGTAAAACCCCAGTCCCTGGTTGAGACCCCCCCCCCCTCGGACAGTGACAGTCGGGCCCGTGTCACTCACATAACACAGTGCTATATCCTCCCCCCCTCTCCTCCCTGCCCCCAGCCCGGCCCCACAGAGAGAAACCCTCCCTATCCTCATTAAGCTCCTCTCCCCCCCACTCCCCCCATTGTGGCCTACAGTATATTCTCGGCCTGTGTGACGCATATATAGAGTCTAAGCTAGCTAGGGACTTCCATCCATGTCACACGGAGATGATGTATTAGCTAGGACCTGTCTATGTCACGTGAACACCTGGGTTTAAGAACTGTCCCTGTGGGTATACTGGGTTGTGTTGTCTGCAAATCTGCCTGTGATACTGTGAGGAAATAACTCAGATGTGAGACAAAGATGCTGAACTAGGTGGACAGTGATTGAGTTCAATATCAGTGTATGCCATTGTGTAATTTCGACTCTGGTCATAGAATGTTGTGTGTGTAATTGTTTTCTATTAATATAATGGTGTATTTGTTAACTCGTGGTGTGTGTGTTTCCCTTCCTTGCTAGTGCTGACCCGGGCAGGAATTAGGGACCCAGAGTTGCACCGTGACTGGACCCGAGAATTCGGGACACAGAACACACTTTGTAAAAATAGTAATAATAATAATGATAATAATAATAATAATAATAATAATAATAATAACTATTGCTACTGCTACTACTGCTGCTATTATTATTATCCTTCCCCGCACCAGAGGGGCTCAGTGATGGGTATTGTTTTTACCCGGTTCTTCTGTCTGTTTATTTGTTGGTTGGTTGTTTGGTTGGTCTGTCTGTCTGTCTGTTAAGAAATTTTTGCGAAAACCACTGGTGCGATTTTGACTAATATAACAGGGATGTTGAGCTCTGACCCTCTGATCTCCTGTTTAAATCTTAGGCCAAACTGGGCTAAGGCCCAGGCTGTAGGCCCAAAAAATTAAAATTACGTAAAATAAATTGTTTTTTCACCATAAGTCTTTTTAACCCACCGCGTGTCAGTGCCGTTTTAAAACGGTCTGACTTAATTCTGCGGCCAGTGCCAGCGCCGTTTTCAAATGGTTTAAGATAAAAAACTTAATTGTGACAGCATTTTTTCAAGATTCGCAGGTAAAAATTGGCAGGCATGTAAGGTAACTGTTCCTCTACCATCCCCCAGGCTGTCAAGGCCATGCACTCACTTGCTGCCCTCCTCACGCTCGCTCTGCCTCACTCTGCCTGTGTGCCTCACTCAGTGCTATACATAGTGAAGGCATTTTGTTAATATTTTCATGTAAGTGTATTGTAAATATTTTCTTGTATGTGTAAGGACTATATAGTGAAGTGAAGTTGTAAATACCTTCTTGTAAGTGCCAGGACTGTACGTAATGAAGTCAGGTTGTACCTATCTTCAAGTAGGTGTAAGATAATGCATTCACAGTGAGAAAGACATGCAAATTGTGATAGATGCTGAAGTAATAAGTAATCAGAAAAGTGTACTGAACATTGCTATACCTTCCCAGCATAAATAACTGAGAACACCTTACATAGAAAACGGCTTTCTCTCATGTATGTGGTGAGCGTGAGAGAGCGGCTATACCTGTGCACAAGTATGCAGGACTCAATAAAACTCATTTTCAAGCCTTGGTGAGCATTTTAATGGCAAAATTCGTTGTTTCCACATCAAAATCTATCATTTTAGCCAAAAAAAAAAAAGGTCGAAAAATGGCCGGCATTGGGGTGACCCATAGGGCCAAAAATAGCCGGCATGCAGTGAGTTAAATTCAACATATCGACATTAAACGAAAACCTAAATGTGTACCTTTCAAATCTGCATCTTAAATGTCTCATTACATCAGGGGAGGTCACTCCCCCAGGTAGCGGTACTGAGATCAGTGTCAGGTGGGTCAGGCCAAAAACTTCAAATGAGCATAAAATCGTCAATTTTCACCCAGTCTACTCGAACTTTGATATGACATCTTTGACTAGATATCCTGTTGTGTTTATAGCAACACTAAAATGACTGCCGGGGACGGGTTTGCAGTGCCTTGGCACCGCTTCTTGTCAGTAATAGCAGCTGTAGTAGTAATAGTAGTAGTACTAACAGTAGTAGTAGTAGTATTTTTATCATTGTTGTTATGATTATTATTATTGATGACATCATCATCTTCATTACTATCACAATCATTATCTCAAAATAGAATGAAGAATGTGGATGGTAACTACTGTGTAATCGCTAGAGTGCCATGATGGGGAGTGCTGTAAGGAGTTAAACCGAGACATAATGATATCATCATGGTGCAAACTCCGTAATATATTGTTAGTGTCGTGCAAGCCTCGCCCTTGATGGAAGTTGCATAAATCCTCTTCATCTTTCCATATTTTCCCACTTTTATGTGGGGTCGATGTGTTTGACCAATCTTCCGCGTACAGTTCGGCCGTGTGTCTATTCCCTCGTCAACCCCGTTTCACACAAATATTCCTTCACACACTCCATCACTTCCACTTCGGCCCGCCATTCTTTAATTGTACCTCTGTTTCCATTACTCTCGTCACTACATTATGTTCCTCTCTTCTCATCGAATGCCCCTACCAATTTAGTCTTTTTTTCTGCTCCTTCCTGGATACCTCACCTGCCTTCATTCTCCCTCTGATTCTCTTATTTCTAATCCTTTCCAAGTTCATTATTCGACACATCAATCTCAACATTCTTGTCTTTGCTACTTAGTTTTTCCTCCTGCGCTCTCTTCATTGCCCACGGAACAGTTCCATACAACAAAGCCAGTCTGATCACCGTTTATGTAGATTACCCTTAAAAAACTTTGTGTACTTTTATCGCACAGCACTCCCGATACCTTCCTCCATTTTCTCCAACCCACCCACACTCTGTAGATTATTTCTGCTTCGGGAAAAATATTATTATATAGTAATGATACGGTAACTTTATTATTTCCATTGAAAGACCACTTTGATCACTGAAGTAACATTCGCGACCTAATGAATGACATTTCTTGCAGTTAGCTTCAAATAATGTAAATATTAATATATGTTCGTAACTGTAACTACAGTACTGAGATGTTGGTTTGGGTGTATGATTGTTCAGCGCCCATCTTTGGTGGCCACTCGCTGGACTTTGCGTAGTACACTTTCTGGGCTATAAAATAGTTTCACAGGCTTTATAGAAAATCTATAAAAAGGGTGTCTGAAGACGCCAGGGTTAGGCTGTGTTCACACCAAATGTTTGCTGGCGCGGGAGGGAATTTTACAACACTATAACCACAGAAATTTTCGTCCATGTCCTCCTGTGTCCAGTGGGACCAATTGTATGGGTTACAGTGATACAAAACTCCCACCCTTCACCACCCGCGCCAGCAAGTATTTGGTCTGGCCGTGCACTGATGTATTGTCTTGCACTGTAATTTTCAGGCCAATCAGCCCAGAAATAAAGGTATGCGGCCGTGGCTACAAGCTATAGTATTAAGAATAGGAGGGAGGGAGAGAGAGAGAGAGAGAGAGAGAGAGAGAGAGAGAATTTCCTTTCCGGAAATGTGAATATGTATGGAAAGTAATATTCAAATCATGGTCACATCATATGAAATAACCAACAAAGAGATTGAACCAGAAAACCATTACCGATAGTTCAGTGTGTCTTGGTACTGCACATGACTGGGCCTGTTCCACTCAGGCAGAATTAGTTGCACTCGAGGTGGGATTGTAGCAGATCAGTACTTGGAGGAATGACGCTGTGATTTTCTCTGATAGTTTGATTGCATTGCAAGCACTGTCCAGTGCGCACCCCACCTGGTCCGAATTTGTCAACAGGACACAGAATATGGTGGACACACTTAAGGAGGACAACATCAGGGTGAGCTTTGTCTGGATTCCCTCACATGTAGGTATTCCAGGCAATGACCGAGCTGATGTACTTGCCAAGGAAGCATCCAGGCTATCACACGATTATGATTTAGGACTATCGATTAGACAAATAAAATCCCAGATAAACGCTGTACAAACAGAGGAGGTCATTAACATGAGAACTGTACAACAAAATATCAACTCTATATACTCTTACAGTAAGGTTGCTTTAACCACATCATACACGTATGCTGTAACTCATACAAGTATGCTAAAAAGATTACTGGTAGATGGGTTGACTCTGTGCATGCCAGGATCAGACTAGGCTATGACTATCCCTGGCAGCTTGGTTGACAGGTGGAGGATGAGGCCAGACAGTGTAGAGTGTGACATCAGCCCAACAAACACACATTATTCTCGAGTGTGAAGACTTGCTAGAATACAGGAACCCACAACTATTGTCACTTGAACTACAGACAAAATATATGTTGGAAAACAATATTGTATCCAAAATACTTATAAAACATAAATGATATGCACCACCAATGTAACTGTAGACACTATGAGGAATATCATTTTCTCTCTCTCTCTCTCTCTCATGCCTTTTTTTTTCTAAATCCCATTTTTACTGCCCTGCCTCACCCTCATTTCCCTCTGGTTCCATCTGACTTCTCACCTACTTGTTAAAATCTCCTCACACCGTCGCCCCACTAACTCCTCGTGCTGCTAATGATCCTTCCTCTTCCCCCTATTAATTCCTGTCTTCTCCCATCTCTCTCCTTCATAAATTCAACTCGTAAATAAAGCTTTCCTATATGTCTGTCACTACATATACTCTATCATGTATACTGAACTAGATATACTATTTCCCATGTAACATATTATATTGTCAGTGCTACTATTTTTGTAAATGGATGTCTATCGCTACTCGTAATTTAAATGTATATACCAATGAAGCATCACTATATGCTGTATATATTGTGTAAATATATATATTACGTAGGCCTGTATATACGCATTACCTTCTATCAATATGTCTGTCACTAGCTATACTCCATCATGTATACTAATCTAGACATACTATCTCCCATGTAACATATATATATATATATATATATATATATATATATATATATATATATATATATATATATAATCTAGACATACTATCTCCCATGTAACATATATATATATATATATATATATATATATATATATAGTCATTGCTATATTTTTTGTAATTGAATGTCTGTCGCTACTCATAATTTAAATGTCTATACCAATGAAGGATCACTATATTCTGTATATACTGTGTAAATATATATATTAAGTAGGCCTATACGCTTTACCATTTCTCACAAACGCTTATGCCAGTATGTCTTTTTTATTTTATGATCTTTGTAATTATGTGTACTGTAGTAACATATAAATTCTAGCCCAAATTACTCTTACAACTAGCTGGGAGGAATCTCAACGAGATAACTCCTCCTTTATTGGCCACCCATGTAGTCATCATTTACTGACGCTGCCTCCTCACAGGATGAGGAAGGGGTGTCCATTAAACTAGCCCTACGGGGTCAAATTCAAATTCAATATCCTCCAAGACCATGGAGAGACTCGAATCATCGCAGACTGACATACAGAGAGTGAGGCGTGATGAACAAAGCTAGTTTTAGATACCGTCTTCTCCAGTGGTTTTGAACCTCAGGTGGGTACTAAAACCACTCTGTTTATTAAACTGCCCTCCCAAGTAAACCATCAACACAGTTATCCCTTCTCTGTAGTTAATGGCAAGGAGTGCTGTGATAATTTCAAATCAACATAGCGCCATCCAGATTCCCATCTCGGTACAAAGTGACAGGTGTGACAGAGATGAACGAAGCTGTGTAGAATGAAAACTTACTTGTATCTGAACTAAATATTTCTTCCAGAATAATATAGTAGTTGTGTCTCCATAAGGTCTTTGATACTTAGTAGTAGAACTCTGGGTGATAGGTTTGCATTTACAGTTGTAATGAATATGAATGGCGTTGATTTATATAAAAGACAAATGATAGGAAACAAAATCAAGTACGGTATTCTCATTATTGATGGTAGGTAGTGGCGACCATCACCCACTCACGATGTAATGCTGCCTACTTCTTCCTTCGGATTCATCATTATTTTTCTTTGTCTGCCCTCCTCACTTTCTACTTCTCCCCTTCCTTCCTGTCACTTTTTTTTTTACTATTCATTCTTTTTCAGGAGGTTTTACAATTGAGTGACAGGCCTAATGATTTCCTGTAAGCCAGGAAACCATTTACAGCGCTGGATGGTAACCATATACCCAACCCATACGTGCGCCCTTCGTGTCAACAGGTGGGTTGGCAGAGGTTAGTGCCCCATCCCGTAAAACAGCTAACTCGGGGACGAACTGCCACCGCTTGTGGGGTTATGGCATTTGGCAATAGACAGATAGATGATTGATTCCAAGTGATATTACACTTGATGTTTTATCACGTTAGCACAGAGTTTATTATAAGTTTTAGAAATGGAGGATATGAGTCTGGTAGCTGTTCTCACTTTCCTTCAACAGCTTGTCCACCAAAAGTTCTGCGTGAGAAGCACGTCTGACCACCCCGCATATCATATTACTCCCTTATACAGATAAATCTGAGGCAGAAAAATTAAGATTTTTAGCAAACTCTGTTGAAGTCTTTTGGAATACCTAGTATAAGAGCAGGTTTCTCAAAAAAAAAAAGAAAATGATCAGTAATCTGAAATCAATGTCAGGAAGACTGTCAGTGAAGTGTCCCTGAAGAAATCCATTCTGGTAGGAGAGGAAATGTGCTTCACAATGGGCAGTATTTTTGCAGCAGAGAATGGTCACCATCAACGGGAGAGGATGAAAGACAGTAATCTTCTAGCAAGATATGAAAGATGTCAACTGACAAAGGAAAATGAGTTATTCCTGGCAAGGTGTCAGAGCAGAATTACAGTTCTTGAGGACATTGGGAAGGACCTTGTCAGAGCCTTTTGCCTTATTAATACTGAGGCCAATAAGGGTAAGAAGTACAACATTAGATATATTACTGAATTTTTAAGCAAGAGATGTTGGAACAGTGCCGAAGTTGTTCAGAGTTAGAGTCAAAAGTCTGAGGGAAGAATTTGGCACTATCAGAGAAAGAAACAGCTACAGAGCCGTCTGAGTGGGATACTGGATGAATGGAGGAAGGCAAAGTTCTTGGAGAGGTTTTCGGCTAGGTGCAAAAAGAAGTGGGAAGAATTTATGCTTGAAAATTATGATGAAGGCGCTTCTACTGGTCTAAATGCCATGTTTAACAAGATTTTGGGCAAAATACAAAATGCACGTGGTTATGGTGTAAGGTGTAAGATGGTTCTCGAACATTTCGAAGGCCACCACGTTGTTAAAGGTCCCTTCCCAAGACGACAACCTCCGTAAGGACCAGATTGAAATCAGATGGATCTCTCTCAGAGAAACAATAATCATGTCGAGGAATCAGAGAAAATATGCCAGTGACTCCCTGTCTCCATGCCACAAAAAGTTATTAACAATTTAATAGCATTATGGGACCAAGGGAAAAAAATTTCAGTAGAAATGCTTCGGTGAACCGAAAGATCACAGGGAAAAAAAGATTACAAACCAATAGCATGCGAGCCGATAAAAGAACTGTGTGGTGTAACCGTTTAGTGATGCGGGCAACTTGGGTCAGACCAGAGGGAGGTAAGAGCGTGAACCAAATGCGTTATATCCGGTAAGAGAACCGGGTGCTGTAACTGAGAAGTGGCATCGGCAACTTTGGTCCGGCAAAGTATCCCTGGAGCCATAACTCACATTAGGCTTCCAAAGTTCGCCAGACTTTCGTTCTTGACCTGCAGCTACATACCAGCGCTTCTCAGTCCTGGAATATCGCGTCCAAACCCAATGAAGGAATCCGGCATTGTATTTTATGGGATGACTTAAGAACTCGATGCAACATTGTGTGGACTAGAAAAATACTCTGTCTCTCTGTCTCTGTCTCTGTCTCTGTCTGTCTGTCTGTCTGTCTCTCTCTCTCTCTCTCTCTCTCTCTCTCTCTCTCTCTCTCTCTCTTATCATTTTCAATCAACCTTCAGTGTTGAATTAACTGTATCTGAAGTATTATTTCATACATCACAAGAACACTCTCTCTCAGTGAGATTTAAATCACTTTTAATGTCAGTATGCGAATGTTGGAATATAATAATAGCCTACACACTTTAAGCTAAAATAGGGAATAAATAAACAAAACCAGTACCCCAGAATGTATCATGAACAGATACAAGAAGAACAAACACACTCTTAAGTATGGTTATCTTACTCTAAAAATACGATCAATTGGCAGTTCATACCCAGGGTATAGTTTCATTACTAGGTGTTTTCTCTTGGATTGAAAGAGTGATAAAAGCAGAGTGGTTCTTTAGGCGGCCAGAGGCTACATAGCTTCTTTTCCCAGCAGTAATAATTAGAACACCAAGACAATCTTTTATAACCTGTTGCAATTCATATCTGTTCCAGAGCCTACATTATTGCGGCCGTGGTGTTGGTACCTGCAGCAGTAGCACTAGGATAGTGTGTGTATTTTGTGTTAACTTTTGTAGATGTAGTTTTCAGCAGGGACAGTCTGTACTTGTGATACAGACAGTAGTTCTCTGATCGTTTAGACAGTATTGTGGCACCCTTAGTAGCTATAGTTAAGGCAGTAATGTACTTATAACACTGGCATTAGGTTGTAGTTCGTTTGGATATTATTGCGTTAATTGTTACAATAATATTGCAGTTATATCGGAGCACAATGCATGTGATTCTGGAATTAGGGTTAGGTAATGTGGGTATTTTTGTGGTTGATTTTGTAGTTATTGCAATGGGTGTACTTGTGATACTGGGAATTATGTTAGGGATGTGAAGATAAATTTGTGGTATAGCCCCGTTCAAAATTTCCCGAGACACTTAAAGTGGATGGCATCGTTCTTGGACGACAGGACAGAGCCTAACCTATTACCAATACACAATGTAGAAATATCGACGGAGCAGTGCTGCATGAAGATGAGCTCATCCAAAAGCTATGGGAGAGGGTATTAATATGAATAAAATCCGTCGTATCAGCAGATAGATGACTGATATATTAGCATCTTCCATACAGAAAAGACAAAGTGCTAGTACTATAAGTGCGAATATCACACTAGTTCATTGAGAAAGGGGTTTCGAATAAACAATATACAAAAACTCTCTCTCTCTCTCTCTCTCTCTCTCTCTCTCTCTCTCTCTCTCTCTCTCTCTCTTTCTCTCTCAAATATTTTTGTCATGGTAATATATGGAGGAATCACTGTATTTTGAATTATAATATGGGTTCACCTTAAATCACATATTACCATGACAGTCACAATGAAACACCCGGAAGTAGTTGTGTGTGTGTGTGTGTGTGTGTGTGTGTGTGTGTGTCGAGAGAGAGGGAGAGAGAGAGAGAATGGAGAATGATACACTGAGCTGGAGAATGTTCTCGTATATGAACGAGATGGAGGGAGAGTGGAAGGAGGCGACCGAGGACCACATGGAAAAATGGGGTGGGGTGGTATATATTGAAGAACATAGGATATACACATAACAGGTGGTCTGTTAGTCCATGACGATGTTATCTGTTGGAATAAAAATGCTAATACTATTAAGATCAAATGTACATGTAAATGAAAAGGACAGAGAAGAGGAAGGCTCTCCCCCACCCATCACACCACCATAAGAAGCCAGCAGGAAAAAAAGAAAAAAGAAAAAAAATGCTTCTCAGAAAGACCGAGTACAGATATTTTATAGGAGTGGCACAAATGGAACGACAATTTACTGTGTAATCTCAATTATAGAGATCTGCGAGAGAAAGAACGTAGACAATTGCCGAATGATGTCATTATTAAGCAAACGTCCCACAGTTGTAACCATACACTTCAACCTGGAAATACGGAAGACAGTACATTTTAGCCTGTAGTCTCAAAACATGTGTCTAACCGAATTTTAAGTGTATCTTTAGTTTATGCATTTATCACAACAAATATTGTTGGTAGTATATTGCACTGTCCCAGAATGTGAATATTAAAGTAGTTTTTTCCCTATATTAGTGTTGCATCTCTTGCTTATCAATTTCATTCCATTATTATTAGTCCCAGTATCATTCTGTATTTAGAATAAATTTTCATATCTAACATCACCAGAACTGTAATTAAATTTAGGTATTTGTAATAGATCTCCCATGTGCCGTCGTCTTATCTGAGAAATCCTATTCAGTTTCTTTAGTTGATCATTGTAGGGTAAATTTCGTAGCGATGCTGTGTCAGTGTGTGTGTGTGTGTGTGTGTGTGTGTGTGTGTGTGTGTGTGTTTCTATGTTTTTGTAATAAGATTTAGGGATCACTGCTGCGCACAGTTTAACTAATGACGTATATAGCCTAGAGTGTTCATAGAGCTCTTTGTGGAAAAAGTTCCTTGTGATGAATCCGAGCATACTATTTGCCTTGTTATTGGCTGCTATACAATGTCTAGAGTTTTTTGAGGTCGTTATTGATAATACAGTGATTCATAAATCCTTCTCGTCCTTTACATGCAATAATCATATTTAATGCTTTAGTCGCCAAAATGCATTACCTTACACTTATCTACTTTTATTTCATTTGCCATTTTTCATTACAGTTTATTAACTTATCTAGTTCGTTTGGAGAGATTCACAGTTTGCTTTGGCTATTACTTTGCTTCCAATCTTAGTGTAATCTGGAAAATTCGCCACCATAGAAACGAGGCCATTTTCTAGATCATCCAGATAAATAATGAAAAGAACTGGTCCTAGCATTTGCATTTAAGAGCTCCACTTGATACTTATATCCAGTCTGCTGATTCGCCATTTATCACTGCACGCTGACTGCGGCCTGTTGACCAATCACTAATCCATGAACAAATTTTTTTAGAAAAGCCGTGGGCTCTTAATTTTACCAGTAGTCTTAGATGGGGGATTCTATCAATAGCCTTTACAAGAAAAATGATATTCGACGGTATATTTTTGCATCCTATTTATCGAATAAGTTTGTAAAATATTCCAGCCAATTTGTGGGACACGATCTGTTATTACGAAACCCGTTCTGATTAGCTGCTTTAAGATTATGCTGCTTTTGGAATGCGGTACTTAATCTCTAACAACATTTTCGCAAAATTTACATAGTACTGACGTTAAGCGAATCGGGCGGTAATTTGTGGCACGTTTTTTAAAACCCTTTAAAAAAAGATAGATGATATATGAACAAGTTTCATTAATTATGTATTCTACATTCAGGAAAATTATGATTTATTGAATATTTTAGCTATTGGAACGGCTAACTGTCCTCATTCATGCAGTATGCGAGGAGATATCTAATCTGGCGAGCTCATTTATTTGGGTCGATTTTCAGAAGACAACCTTTCACTTTGTTGACTGATAACGTATCATCTGGTCCTGAGAAAACCGATGGTGGGATGGGAACATTTACGCATTTTTCTTGTATGAAAACACCTTTAAAGGAATTGTTCAGTGTTGTTGCTCTCGTTTGGTTATCCTGGACGAGATCTCCTTCTGAATTAAAGAGAGAGCCTATGGTACGAGTAGTTTTTACATTTTTTCTTACCATTCAAGTAAGGAAAAAATAATTTGGGGTTTGATTTAGCTTCATGAGATAATTTTGCCTCACCATCTCGTTTAGTTTTCGAATAATTTTCGTACATTGCTGCTGTAATTTAAGATTTTCCGTACTGTCAGTGTTATTTCTTGTACGTTTATGCTATTTTAAGTGATCTTTTCTTGCGATTGATAATTTCTTTCTTATTCTTAGAAGTCCAAGCCAGTAATAGTAGTTGTTGTTCCCTAGGCAGTCTGGCCGAACAGCCCCGAGTCCCTTAGGAAGGCCACGGCCGAGACCGGGCTTTCCCACAGAGCTCTCAAAGAGTGTATGTTGTGTTGTTGGCGTAGGTGATTGTGTGCAATGCAGTCTTCCATAATGTGCTTAATAGTATGGGGTGCTGTGTTGTATCCTGGACAGGCATCAGCAACGGAGTCATCCAGCCTCTTCTGGTAGCTTAAGAGGGCTGGATGGTGCCCACATCTCAGCCTGGCCAGGTGGACCCTGTCCTCACGAGGAAGATAGGATTCAGAAGGGTGGATGTCAGGAGGCCGTGCATGCAGCTGTGTGTTGTCTTTAAGTGACTGAATGGAGCGGCGAGTGATCTGAGTGTGGATGTGCTTCTGGAAGCTGGTCTGAGGTGGACGAGGGGGTAGTGATGACAGTATTTGTGTATGGTATCGTGTGCTGGGTGTTGTTTTGATGTTCCTTGGTGTGGGTGGATGTGCTGCCATGTACTGTAGTGGATGTTGTGGGTTTGTGGAGGCTGCAGCAAGAAACTGGGTGCCTCTCATGTCTAGGTGGTCCTTGACTTTGAGGACTTTGGTTTCTTGATGTAGGTGGTCTGTGGGTGTGGTAGCTGTGCAGCCTGTGATTATTTTTAGGGCCTTGTTCTGTATGGTCTGAAGAGTGTTGTAGTGTGTTTTGGTGAGGTTAGAAGCCCAGGCAGGGCTTGCATAATTCATCACTGAACGTATGTATTGTTTGTATACTGTGGTGGTGGTTTCTTTGTTGTGTCCGAATGTTGTATAGGCAAGTGACCTCAAAGCACTGAGTCTTGGTGTTATTTTATTTTTAATGTTTATTAATTTGATTATTACTTCCAGTAACTCTCGGTAGCCTATATATTTTTCCGTCCGAGAGTCATCAGTTGTCCTGTGAATATTTTCCCATATTTCTTTGATGTTCTTCACCTGAAGCTTTCAATTCAGTTAGTGTTCAAAATTTCATTTCTCATATAATCAAATTTACGTTTTTGAAGTTAGGAACTAAAAGGCTATTTATACTGGTCTTACAGTTGATGTTAACTTCAAGGCAAATGATATACTGATCACTGTTGCAAAAAAGTTCACCAACAGTATACAGATTAATTAGGTCACTGTCTGCTTCTGGGGCAGGGTCGAAAATATTATAAAAGCCGACCCCAAAGAACTCTCTCAGTCCCGAAAGACACCGACGATGCAAGGCAAAATGCAACTGTATTTGTACACGAACTGGCGATATGGTCACACGCTAAGATTCGTTGACAAAAATTGTTATATTACTGTGCTGGCAGGATAACAGTACATGGGAGGGAGAATAATCTGTTTGGTTAATGTCTTACTATTACATAATACTGTAAATATTAAACTTTCTAACCTACAAATGTCATTAACACTATGAAGCTCTAAGAGTCGATTTCAGCTGAGTATAATTGTTTAGCGCTGGATGAAATAGGCTACTAGACTTATCCCTAACATGGGTAACATTAATACTGATCGTTTTAGCATTTCAAGAGCGTGAACAAATACACCCTCCAACATTGCCGAAACTATTGTTACGGGCATGTTACCAATGTGCAAGTATCAAGATTCTCAACATCATATAAATATGTTCAGCTTGTAGCATTGTAACAAGGTATGATGGCACTGGCCTAAATAATTGCTTTAACACATTAGTAGTAAACATTTCTTTCACAAAATGGATTGCCTGATGTGTCTGAAACAGTGGAGCTAAGTGAACAGTCAAACACCCTCACTGGTACTGAATACAACCATCAGTGAGACGGAGGAATGAAGGCAGACACACTACCTGTTGAATGATAATGACGTGCTACATTCATGCATGGTACAGTAAGTCGATACCAGCGCGATCAGCATTTTTTTGATGATGTTAATCGCTTGTATGTCACTACGAGAGAAAGAATATGGTTGCAAATATGTTCATTGTAATATTTCGAGCATGTTCTGAACACACGTTTTCTGCACGTGTGTCCGTGTCCATAGATCCCGATGCCTCATAATTAGGTGAACGAAATGGTGTTAGAGCTTCGTAGCCAACATTTATATATATGTAATTCTTAATTCTTGTAACAGGTGAGTCTTGAGTTTTGGTTAAAGTTAGTTTGGTAATTGAAGAGCAGGAGGAGTTAAAAATGAATACAGAGAGTTGATCTTGATTTATTATCTTCAGAGAAAGTCTAAGTTAAACAGCGTATGTATTATACAGAGACTTATTATACTAAGTAAGTCTGTTGGACCCCTCTTCTTATTCGCTCTCTCCACTACCTGCCAGTTCTATGGACTGTCTCTTTCTGAGCTCAGATTCCTACATTCTCGTGTAGCAGGAGTCGTGTTGTCATAAAAGACTTTGTAGTTACTTGTAGAGAAGTTATATATATATTAGACTTGTGGACGAGCGGTTATTATACTTGAGAAGCTTGTAAGCAGATAATCTTCTTTCCCATTTGTCATTCAATGACAAGGAGAGGTAAAGAATAGTATGGAACTATTTTTATTTGTCTTGGAAATATTAACAAGTCTCTCACACAGAGCGAAGTATCAAGTAGAGTCCCGGGAGCTATCTCCCTGTCTCGCTCTCTCTGTCTCTATCTCAAGTTGCTAAGCCCTTCTCCTTACGACCTGTCTGTTCTATGGCTAGCTTCCTTCTGAGCTCTCTTTCCTAAATTCTGGTGAAACAGGAGACGTATCACGTGTGTTCCCTGTGATTGGAAAGTTCTAGAAGCCTGTGTGTGAGTATGTGTGTATGTGTGTGTATGGTCAACAAGGCTTTGTTCACCTGGTGAATTGCTGACAACTAACTGCATCATCTCCTTACTGGCTACTTCGTAATCTGTCGTCAGGTTTTCCCCAGTGTAACTTGCAAGATCATTTCCCATTCCAGGCTCGCATAGAGCTGTCTATCTATCTATTTATCTATCTATATATTATTATTTGTAATTATAATTTGGAGTCCTAACATATGCTCGGTCACGCGAATATGGCGTACCATCGACAGTTAATAGTCATAACATATTAATACATATTATATACACATTATAATGAACTTATAAGCTAATTAAGTGAAATACATAATATTGTAAAAGTAACATAACTGTATGAATATTGTATACATATAATATTCATAGTAAATAGTGATTATTCAGTAATATTACATTTTAAACAAGTTGTATACATATTTGAATAAATGCAATTGGTATTGTATAACACTTTGTAAGACGTGCATGTACAACAGACGTACGCATATAACTGTGCAATGGCAATACTGCTAGGTTATACATTACATATTGAGTTATCACTTTAGTAATGTCTAATATTTCACCTAACTTGTATGATGATACTGGTAATACAGAATTGTGCTATAGTTGAATGACTTATAACATTGTACTAACATTGTGGTAATACATAATTGTAACATTTTATGAATTGTTACAAAATATTGTGGTAATGCATAATTGTGTTGGCCTTATAACTGTAGTTACATTTTGTTAATGCAACTGTTACATAAGTGTCTTGGCCTTATAATTGTAGTTAAAGTTACATAAAAGTTACATCTTGTTAATGCAACTGTTAATTGGCAAATGTAACATAATGCAATCGTTTGTCGTTACATAATTGTTACATATCGTTTGTAGTTAAATAATTGTAATAAGTGTAACATAATGCAATCGTTTGTCGTTACATAATTATAATATGGAGTTACATAATTGTTACATATCGTTTGTAGTTACATAATTGTAGCAAGTGTAACATAATGCAATCGTTTGTCGTTACATAATTATAATATGGAGTTACATAATTGTAATAATTGCAGTCCTGACATATGAATCCGGTCATGCTGCGGTCGATGATAGTGAAGATGTGCCATGCCACTTGCTTGTGGAGACAACAATTTGCTTTTTTGTTTGTAGTTTATGTGGTATTTTGGCATATGTAGTAACACTTACACTTATTTTCATTTGTTTGTTATGTGATCTTACTCTATTTCTCTCTTTTTTCTTTCTTACTTTTTCTTTCTTTCTTTTTTCTTTCTTTTATTTTTGTATGTATTGATTTTCTATAGTTTGTTTTTCTTCGCTTGTGTACGCATTTTCTATGTTGTTCATGGTTGCATAATTACTGGCTAATTTCCTTGGGATACTTTTTTAAAGTTTAGTTTATATTGCACAGGTATTACTGAAAATGATATTATATAGTCCCATATTTTGTTATTTTATCTAAAAATATATATATATATATATATATATATATATATATATATATATATATATATATATGTATACATACATACACTATATACAGTATTAACTATATACACTGACTTGTTCGGCACTTGTACCTATCGTGGGTAATATGTGTGTCAGCACTGTGTGGAAATCATTGTCTTCACGATTGTGTTGAAGATGTTCACTCTTGATAACGTTATTTGTGTTGGCCATTTTTTTTTTCTCTAGTTTACCTTGTAGCTTAATTTATATGTTTCCACTAGGTAGCTTTAATTAATAAATGTTTAATACAATTCTCTTAATCGCTCACTGAGTAACTGTGATGGTATATTTTCTTGATCATTTTGTAGATATAATAATGTATAGCTGTATGTATGAAACACGTATTTTATGTAGGTATAAATAGTAACACTCGTTGGTAGTAAATAAATGTTATAATAAATGAATGAATATATACAGTGTAGAATATTTATTGTTGGTGATTCTTTAGTGTTTGAGTTATGCAGATAACTGAAGTAAGTATGTGTATTTAAGCTGTAACTATACAGCACGTTTTATATGTTTGTGCAGAAGCTTATTGTCTATCACTGTGTATTGTATAAATGAAGTAACTATGTAACTCACTAATTTTTATCGTGGTGGAAATGGTGTGAGTGGTGGTGCAGGTGGTGTGTTGACCGACGTGGCGTATTTTCAGCAAGCACGCATGATGACGTCGACTTCCCACACTGGTAGCTGTGGTGAGTGAATGAGTAGCGATGAGTAACTTGAGTGAAGACGAGTGAGTAAGATGAGTTGTGAAAATGGACTTGGTATTTGCTTCGTCGTCTTGACCTCTTCGCACCTGCGTAAGCGGTGGGGGTTGGGTGGATGTAGCAGAGAGAGGAGGGTGAGGTCTGGTGGTTATGAGTTATGAGTTGTGTCTCACTCTTCGTTTGTTTGTTTTGTATTTTCTTACTTGATGTATTCTTGGTCCTTTTTTCTTGTGATTTACTCGTTGTAGGATGAAGACTGCCGCTACTTGTAGGTGCATGTAGAAGATTATACAGACGACTCGTAGAGTTGTTACTTGTAGTTGATTTTAGATGGTTGTAGTTCGTTCACTGTAGAACTGAAGTTAATCTTGTAGAGTGTCGCCTGCTTTTGTAGAAATTCACTGTTGATTCGAAGACGAGGTGCGTTCTTTATGCTGCTACCAAATGTCATAAAAGACTTTGTAGTTACTTGTAGAGAAGTTATATATATATTAGACTTGTGGACGAGCGGTTATTATACTTGAGTAGCTTGTAAGTAGATAATCTTCTTTCCCATTTGTCATTCAATGACAAGGAGAGGTAAAGAATAGTATGGAACTATTTTTATTTGTCTTGGAAATATTAACAAGTCTCTCACACAGAGCGAAGTATCAAGTAGAGTCCCGGGAGCTATCTCCCTGTCTCGCTCTCTATCTCTCTCAAGTTGCTAAGCCCTTCTCCTTATGACCTGTCTGTTCTATGGCTAACTTCCTTCTGAGCTCTCTTTCCTAAATTCTGGTGAAACAGGAGATGTATCACATGTGTTCCCTGTGATTGGAAAGTTCTAGAAGCCTGTGTGTATGTGTGTATGTGTGTGTATGGTCAACAAGGCTTTGTTCACCTGGTGAATTGCTGACAACTAACTGCATCATCTCCTTACTAGCTACTTCGTAATCTGTCGTCAGCTTTTCCTCAGTGTAACTTGCAAGATCATTTCCCATTCCCAGGCTCGCATAGAGCTGTCTATCTATCTATTGATCTATCTATCTATTATGATTTGTAATTATAATATGGAGTCCTAACAGTGTCACGTGTGCTCTACTGTCGTGGAAGCATCTAGAATACTGTATATCTGTGTGTATGTACTGCTTTTGGGGCATGATCAACATTCCTTCACTTAAAGAGTTGCAAGCTAATTTCCCGCTCCCATACGTTGTCTGGTGCTCTGTCTATCTATCTATCTATCTATCCATCATGCTTTCTGTTATGATTTGTATTTATAACATGGAGTCCTGACATCGCTCGGTCACGCAGCTGGCGGTCCTCCAACATCAATCATTCTTGACATATGCTAATGTATTAATACATAATATTCTTCTTTTTCACTCTTAATACATAATATTGATTATAATATTGTAGATATAGTATTCATGGTAATATTGCAATGATTCAGTAATATTACATTTTAAGCAAGTTGTATACATAATTGAATATGGTTAAATTGGTTATTGTATTACATTTTGTAAAATGTGTATGTATAATGGTAAAATGCATATATGCAAAAAAAAAAAGTTCAAAGTTAAGATCATAGTAAGAGCTATTAATATTTCATATAATGATACTGGTATAATTCTATATCATGGGTCATTCTTCTTCTTCTTCTTTTTATATAAAATTAATACTATATACAAAATATGTACACTTCATTCAGTGGGGTTAACTTGGATGCTAACTCTACCCCCACTAAACACTGACTCCAAATTTGCAATTCTTGCATGCATTCTGTGCATTGCGAACAGCACTACTGCAAATACAATGCAGAAGATTATAAAGACAGTAGGTGCGGGCTATACACATAATATGGGTTGAACATACTCAAACTCAAATCTTCCCAGGGCTTCATTACTTCATTGATCAGTTGCATAGTTTCAAACTTAGGTGAATTCAACTTAATACTTGTGCTCATATTTAAGTCCATATTAGGCACTGGGTGGAAATGTTTGTGTGTATAATTGAGGATGGCGTAGTGATTGATGGTG
Source organism: Coenobita brevimanus (assembly GCF_032717465.1). Lineage (NCBI taxonomy): Eukaryota > Metazoa > Arthropoda > Malacostraca > Decapoda > Coenobitidae > Coenobita > Coenobita brevimanus. The sequence goes on from NC_136998.1 coordinate 11,024,524, forward strand.
GATAAAGTGGACATGGATGGTGTAAATACCGCACAGTAGTCTGGTGCTATGTATAATCCTGATGCTGAAGTATGAGATGGTGGTATATCTGGACAGAGTATGTAACCTGATGTGTTATGAGTGAAATAAAAAAAACTGTGAGTGTCCGATGCGTTGATGGTGTACAAGCTTATCTGGAGCAAAAGTGAAGTTGCAGTGATTATGAATATTGTGATTTCTTATGATAGCCATTTCACAAGGGACTGTATCAATAGGCTGAAACGTGAAAATGTACGCAGGACAAAGGTGAACAGCACGTAAGGATGTGCGGCACTTTCGTTCAATCATTGATTTACTTGCGAAAGTGACAGTGTTCCGTCTCTTGGAGACCATGATGAGTTCGGTGTCTGTGTTGATGTTGATGATGACCAAAGTGTTATTATTCTTAGAAGAGAAGGGGTTATTTCGTATACTGTGAACAGGTCGTCAGTTATGAATGGTACATGAACTACTACTGATGATGGTGTTAGTGTTGCTTCTAAATATGGAAAATATTGCATTAATTCCCTACTTCGGAACAAAGGCTTCAATTTATGTTTATGCCTTGACTGATTATCTGACGTAGCTCATGAACCGGAAGTAAGTCAATCGTGATCTTGCCATCACTGGCATTCGAAATTCCTTGGATAAGTGCCCTATAACGAACTCTAGTGTTGTCTAATTGGAGTAGAATTGTGTGAATGTGTTCCTTGATGATGGAGAAGTGTTGGAAAAGTGTTAAGTTCTCTTCCATGTCATTTATTTTATTTACACTTTTGACAGCTATGTTTTCCGCCTTTTTCAGATTTTTCACGATTGTCTTCATTGCTGAGTTATGTCCTGTAATGAATTTATCTTGGTATGTTAGTACCTGAGCTATTTTATTAAATTTGTTGTTTATTTCTTGGAAGGTCTTCCTCTGTAGCCAATCCAAAGATGTTCCCAAGAACTGCACTACCCAGGTCGAACAAACCGCGCTTTTGGCGAGTATGTGTGATGTTCTTGTCGCTCAATACCTCCGTTCCATGAGATGGGAGATCTTGGATCATGATGAGCATAGTTGACTTAGCCTGTTCTATTTTCCATTTCGCTAACTTCACTATTTCATCCACTTCCTTTGTGTTATGTGCTTGTGAAACATAGCCTCCTATCATGAAGTCCAGGGTTCTCATGGGTCTTGCGATTTTTTCTAGATAAGAAGGTAATTCATATATGTAAGTAATCCAGACTTATTTCAATATTCATGACATCTTTTACGATTGACGTCGTGGCCGTTGGAGCTATGAGGCATCCTTGCCTTACTATGTGTTGGGGGTCTAAGTGCGCATATCCTCTTGCTATGTAGAGGAGAATCCATAGCATAAGTCCCTTCATCGCTACCTACGGACAAAAAATATATATATATTAATTTTCTAATATGGTCATGCTGTGGTCGATGATAGTGATGATGTGCGTTACTGTTGACTAACGTAGAACAATAACTTGATTGTTATTTAATTTATAGAAGGAGTATAAATCGATATTTAAATCTCATTAATGATGTACTGTAGATTTTATTGGAACAGTTGCACCTATGTTTGATTGTTTGGTATATGACCTTAATTTATTTTTGTAATTATTGTTGTTTTCTTGACTGGTTTCATGAGTTACGTTCGGTTGTTCGGTGGTACCCGAGGCTGAATAATTATTGGATAGTTCCCCTGAAACTCGTTTTAAATGGTCAATATGAACTTGTTTCTCTTCGCCAGTTGACAGCGACTTAATTAAAACTTTGCTTTTATGTTAATTACTCTGTATGGGCCCGCAAATTTGGGAGATAATTTGTTGTCACTCGTATGAATGATACCATAGACGATGTCTCCTAAGCTCATAGGCGAACTCTTGCCTTTTTATTAAATGCCTCCGTCATTTCTTCCTTGGACATCGTTAATAGTTTTTTATTTTTTTTGTATATGTCCTGGAATTCACGTAAACGGAGTTTAGAGTAATCATCGTAATTGTATATGGGCAGGCTGTCACCTTCTAGGAGCTCATATGGTAATTTTTTATGTTCCATATATAATGAAATGTGGTGTGCCACCTATGGATTTATTTATAGATTCATTAATTCAGGCTTCTACTCTGGGAATCCAATCATCCCAGCTTGCATAATTTTCATTGAGAAAGTGTCGTAGCACATCTAGTACTTTTTTGTTTTGTCTCTCTACTAACCCATTAGACACTGGGTGATAGGCTAAAACATTAACCTTTTTGATATTGTATTGTTTACATATTTATTGTAAGATATCAGAATTAAATTCTCCTCCATTATCACTTATTAGTACCTTTCGGGTAGTGAAGCGACATAATACATTATCTGTTATTGCCTTTGCTTCTGTCTCTGCTGTTTTATCTTTAATTGGGGCTAAAATTGCATAACGGGAAAAACGATCCGTTGCTACGAATAGGTATTGGTTATTATTGTATGATAATGGCATCTCGAGTAAATCAACCGCGACAACGTCCCATGGTTGATGTGGTACACGGTAATTACCCATCGGTGCAGGTGAAATTGGGTATCCTTTGTGTTTTGCACATGATTCGCATCTGTCTATATGATTGTTTATATCTTTCGTAATGATGGCCAATAATATAACAACTGGGCTTGTTTGAATGTCCTATCTTTTCCAGGGTGTCCTGCATGTGGGCTATCGTGTATCGTTCGTAATACTTGGGGTATCATGTCAATAGGTACTACCAATTGGTTATTATTTCTTTGGCGTTTTGGTTGTCCTGGGTTGATCTTGTATAAAGTATTATTGACTATTGTGAATTGTTCGAGTGGTACATGTAGTTTGGGTAATTGTATGTCATCTCCACTTTCTAACTTGTATATAACTTTAGACCATATTGGATCAAGTCGTTGTGCTTTTGCGATATCATCGTGGTTTGGTATGTCTCCTTTGAGATTTAATGCCGCGACCTGAATTGTGTTCGTGTTCCTAGATGATGCGTCGGCTACCAGATTCATTTTACCTTGTATATAATGAATATGTACATTGTAGTTTTCGACCGTACATTTCCATTTTGCTCTCCTCCCAGAGAGGAGTTTCTCTTTAAACATACCCACTAGCGGTTTATGGTCAGTGAATAAGTGTATTTCGTAACCATATACCAAATCTCGAAACTTTTGTAATGCAAAAACCAGTGCAAGTGCCTCTCAGTCTATAGTGCATAAATTTTTCTCTGCACCTTTTATTTGTCTGCTGGCAAATGCAATTGCTTGATTCTGTTCTCTTTTATCTTACTGCATCAGTCCAGCCGCTAATCCTTTAACTGATGCATCTGTACAGTCATGCGTACTAATTTCTGCTCAGGGGTTACCCCTTCCTTCCCCACTCTACCCTGGACAGAGGCAAGGGGGGAATCACGAACAAGTCTACCCCGCCTTCTGCCCCCAACTCCCCCACCCTCCACCTCCCGCTGCCAGTTACTGATTAGACGCATATTTTCTCATGTCCTGTAAACATGACTAAACTGTCGTCGCACATGCTTTCAACGGCCAAGATTTGGACTATATTTTTTGAATAAATTATTACCGTATTGAACTGCATTCTCAAATTGAAAATATTCACCATCATTGTAATCCAGTGTCGTCCGTTGCACAATTCTGGGTTCCAGTGCTTACCTTTTCACCTCCCACAGCTGTCTCTCTCTCTCTCTCTCTCTCTCTCTCTCTCTGAATTTACTTTTCCTACTGACTCTTTCTTTTTAAATTTATATAACCGGTTATTAAATGAGGAGTTTGACTGGGACAGGGAAGGTTTGGAGCCAGCAGATCCAGTTGTTAGAATGACTATATTTGTAGTCGCCACGCTGTCAGTGCAAAATTTAAGTCGTGTGTATGTGTGTGTGTGTGTATGTGTGTGTGTGTGTGTGTGTGTGTGTGTGTGTGTGTATGTGTGTGTGTGTGTGTGTGTGTATGTGTGTGTGTGTGTGTGTGCAGTTTATAAGCCCAGCTACCCAGCTATGTGAAGTGGAACGGTCACTCTAATAAAAATTACGAATATTGGTCTGGTGTTCTCTATTTAACTTGGCACATAATGAGAAATACAATTATATAAAAAAAAAAAAATTAGCTTTCCATACATCTGACCTAAGTGTGTGTGATAAATGTTGCCTGCACACGATATACAAAGGAGCGGTGACGGTATAACTGACTGCTGATCAGGCCTAAGGTGGGGGGAGGGGAGGGGTGAGAAGCGGGGAAGACTTAAGACAAAGAACGAGAGAGAAGGGGGAGAGGGGGAGAGAAGCAAAGAGAAAGTTATATAAATTTAAAAAAGACAGTATGTAGGAAAAGTAAATTCAGAGAGAGAGAGACAGCTGGGGGAAGTGAAAAGGTAAGCACTGGAACCCAGAATTGTGCAACGGACGACACTGGATTACAATGATGGTGAATATTTTCAATTTGAGAATGCAGTTCAATACGGTTATAATTTATTCTAAAAATATAGTCCAAATCTTGGCCGTTGAAAGCGTGTGCGACGACAGTTTAGTCATGTTTACAGGACATGAGAAAATTTGCGTCTAATCAGTAACTGGCAGCTGGAGGTGGAGGGTGGGGGAGTTGGGGGCAGAAGGCGGGGTAGACTTGTTCGCGATTCCCCCCTTCCCTCTGTCCAGGGTAGAGGGGGGAAGGAAGGGGTAACCCCTGAGCAGAAATTAGTATGCGTGACTGTACATATAATAAATGATTTTGTGAAATCCGGATATGCCTAACAAGGTGCAATTGTTAGTTTAATTTTTAATTTGTTATATGCTTGTTTTTGTTCTTCTTCCCATTGGAATATAGCAACGTTTTTGAGGAGTAGGAATAGAGGAAAGGCTATATGAGAGAATTGTGGTACGAATGACCTAAAAATTGTCTAACTTCGTCATTCGCAGCGAGTTCAGGAAAATGTCTCACTGCCTGTATTTTGTCATCAGTGGTGTGAATACCATTAGAACTTAATTTGTGGCCTAAGAAATTTATTTCTGTAAAGCAAAATTTGCATTTAGAAAGCTTAATTTTTAAACCAGCATCACCAAGCTTTTGTAAGAATAGGTCTAATTTCTTGAGATGTTTTGTAATATCTTTTGTTGCAATTATATCGTCAAGATAAACAAATATTCCTTGTCCCATAATTCCGGACAATACATAATTCATAAGACTCTGGAATGTGCCCGGGGCTGTCCTCAGTCCCATGGGCATCCTTCTATACTGATAGTGTCCTCTATTTGTGGAAAAGGCAGTGTATTTACGCGACTCCTGTTCAACAGGAGATTGATAATAACCACTTAGCAGATCGATCATGGAAAATACATTATTTTCTGGTCCAAATTTCTGTAGGATGTCGCATAGCAATGGCATGGGAAATCGGTCTGGGATTGTGTGATTGTTTAGTTTTCGGTAATCTACTACCGCACGCATTTCTCCGTTTCGTTTGGGCACGAAGAATAATGGGTCATTCCACGGGGAGACTGATGGCTCGATAATTCCAAGTTTTAACATTTCATCGACATACTGGTTTGCGAGTGTACGCTGAGATTGTGGGATCCGATAGGCCTGTACGAAAATTGGTGGTGTATCTGGGTGCACATTAATCTTGTGATTAATCAGGTTAGTACACCCTAATTGTTCTCTGGGTAATGCTACGGTGTCCCTGTGTGTTTCCAGCAGGGTTAACAAATCATTTTCTTCATCAAATTCACCTGAGTGAATTAAATTCTCTTTTATGCTTTCTCTATCCGTAGATTTTATCTCACTTGTCACTCCAGCTACAACTATTTCCTTCACAGGGGCGGGGTGGGACATTTTTCAGTATTAACTATGCAAGTCCCCTTTTTCAACTGTACTTCCCCATGCATGTGATTAATTATGAATATCTGAGTTTGCCCTTCGTCGTTCATCTGATATAATGCGTTTTCTACTGACAATCCCTTTACTTTACATAATTCTTCTAAGACAAGACGTTAACTGATACTGAATACTGCAACTATGCCAGCCGTGAGAATTACGAGTACAAACCTTTTCTCAGCACAAACACATCTTCTGTATGCCCTTACGAAGACAGTCAGCTACAAAAATTAATCGTGATTGGTCTTCTATATTCTTTACATATCTTGAAACTTTAGCACATCTTTTTAAAGCTATTTCCCAACAAGATGGAGCATCAGGGCGGACGATAGCCGTGCCACTAAATATTGGTCTAATGCCCAATGGCTTGACTTTACCCCATGACCCTGACCGTCAACTAGTGACTCTCAAAACAGAATTATTTCATTCTTGACTGACCTTTAACCCTTCCACCAAGATTAGTCCAAATCCGATCAACGCTGTTTGAGTGACCATGCCCTGTGACACTGATTTTTCACCATTCCTTTTAACTTTGACCTTTGATGACTGTTTTCAAGATCGAATCCATTTATTCTTGGTTAGTCCTGAACACTTCCTCCAACTTCTGTCTACATCGAAATAATAATAATAATAGTTTTTAAAAATCCTTAAATTTAACTTGCCATGTAACTAAAATGTTTACCCTTTGTTTTATAAAATAATTGTTCAAACCCTTGGCTGATCCTTTACTTTACCTCCAAGTCTGATGCGAAGGTCAAGACAATTTTTTCATTTTTGTTCACCCACAGACACATGGGTTGAAATTTTTCATTGCCCTGTGCTCTTGACCTTTGCCTGATTGTCCTCAAGATCGAGTCACATCTTTTCTTTTCTTACCTTCAACCCTAGCTCCAGGTTTGGTCTAAGTCGCATAAAATCTGATAAATTTTAATTTGTTTGGTCAGATGACCTAGCCCTGTGACCTTGGCATTTCGCCTGTTGTTTGAAAAAAATAATAGGTAAACCCCCTTGGCTAGTTTGCATAATTTCCACCGAGCTCACGTATATGATAAAACGTCCGAGTTTTGTGGCAAGGTTCAGATATATCAAAAATTTCCTTTTCTCATAATGTTGGTGCTTCATATGGTATACCAAAACTTCGCCCTCCTCTTTTGACGACAGTGTAGAGACTAGAAGCTTCGGGTGTTCCCTTTAAAGGAATGCTGTACAACGGCTCTCATCCAGCCAGTAACGTTTGGCCTGTTTTGTGTATCTAGTTGAAGTGGTGGAAAATTTGTCTAAAACAAGCAGCTACTAAGTATGGTGGAATGAAAGGTTAGTGTTCATTACAATAATGCAAAATTTACTGTGTGAAGAAGACAGCCAGATATTAGGACTTGTTTGAAAGTAAATTCTTTAATCACAGATAAAAGCATGGCAAAATATTTGGCTGCATTTAACATGCCTTGTTTATTTATGTATACAAAGCACACTTACTGATTAAATTACCCACAAAGCACAGTTTAACGTATAAGAAATACCAGTAATTTTCCTGTAATACGAAAGCAATAAAATTTCATAATAACATTAATTTATAAATTGTCATCAGGGTAAACATAATCCATAAGAAGCCTCGATGATCTAGGCAGTTATTACAACCAAATCTCGATTTCTTTTTTAACATCCAGACACCTTAATCACGGAAACGGTAGGCACAAACTAATTGCCCCCATGTTATTCTCTTCACAACCATCAACATGACCTCCCTCCAACTAACACCCCTTTCACTGATATGTACTTCTTATACCCCTGACCTGCTCAAGTGAAGAAGTGTTTAGAGCTTTCCCAAGAAAGCGGTGCCTGTCCAACGATTTTCCCCCTGCTTGTGCTTTAAGGAGTTTATAAGAGACTTCATGGTGAAAGGGAAAGGTGAGTATACATATATGTTTTTTCTGTGGGTTAGCAAGTAGGCTTAGTTTGGAAACTAGGAAAAACAGTGACACAACTGACGTGTTAAGTAACAGATTAAATGGATGGGAGAATGAGGATGGAATGGTAAGTGCTAAGGCAATGCATGTAAGGAAAGTGGAAACAGAAGTACAAGGAAAGGCAGACAATTTTAAAACAATGCTAGCTAAGGTTGCAACTAGGCTAGATGATAGTTACGACTTCCAGCTAGTCAAGGGTGCGTGCAAGGCAAAAGTAATACTGATGAGAGTGTATCTATTAGGAATAGGTTTCAGGTATGAGAGGATTAGTCTAGTGGCATACTTGTCGTGGATTTGTTGATTAGGCATCAGGAGAAAGAGTTTTATGCTAGAGGTTGTAGGAGGATTTCTTTTTATATTATTATTATTATTATTATGGTATGATTATCATTTTGCTTTCCTGGGTATGTGATGCAGGAAGCAACTTAGAAAGTTGGTAACTTAGACCGGTAACAGCGAGAAGTGGAGAAGGGCCTCCCCCAGGGTGAAGTAACGAAAAGATTATCCATCCCTCGTCTCTGGCTAGCCAACTGAGCTCAACAGAATGCAAATATGTCAGAGCGCTTGTATTTTCCCCTAATATTTCATTAGGTACTCCGTATTCCTTCCTGGAATTAGTCCTTTCATCATCTTGAATGTTTCTTCTTTCACAAGAATCCACAAATGCTATGAGTTCTTTCTGAAACTGAATAACCTTTAATGGAAATAAAAAAGATTTGCTAAAATGGGCGCAACAAAATCAGCCACCCACCTTCTGCTGTCACCAATCTGATTACCACTGTTCGAAGGTTTTACATATTGACTTCAACAGTTTATGGGCGTCTATGAAGTGAACTTGACAGAAGACTAAATTTAATATAGGTGTAAATATTGATGTTTTACGATAATAAGTATTTACTAAGAATATATAACCAATGAAGACTTGCAAATGGCATATAGCAAACACTCAAAACACAAATCACAGCATAAATTTGGAGAGATAAAGCAGCCTGGATGTGAAGTGAGATGGAATGGGTGAGGATAAGTGGAATGAGAATGGTGAGGTGGTATGGGAATGGTGAGGTGGTATGGGAATGGTGAGGTGGTATGGGGATGATGAGGTGGTATGGAAATGGTGAGGTGAGATGGGAGAACACGAAAGAAAAGTTTGGATGGGAATGTAGGAACAGGTTTCTAGTCCTGCAGACTTTGATGGAATCTGAAGACAATGATATTAATCAAATGTGGAGAGAGGTAAAAGAGGTTTTGCATGAGAGTGCTAAGGTTACTATTAAGAAAAAGGGAAAAGCGAGAAGGAAAGAGTGGATGTCAGATGAAACATGGAATGCAATTCAGATAATGAAAGAGGCGCAGATAAGAAGTGAAGAACATGTTGATGGCCAGGTGGTCGAAGTACTTAGAGCAAAGTACTGGAGCTTACATTCTGAAGTAAAGAGACTCGTTAGACGTGATAAGAGGAGGCTATATGATGAAAAGGCAACAGAGACAGAAATTAAATTAAGTAAAAATGACGGTCAGAACACAAGAGCAGCGTATCAGGCCATAAAGGAGTTAACTGGGATTGAAAAGAGAAGGAACGAAATACCTGTACGAGATAGCAATGGTAATCTGATGACTAAAGATTTGGATATAAAACTAAGGTGGAAAGAGCATTTTGAATCTGTTCTAAATAGACCAATCCCAGCTGAAGAGGACATTTTGCCAGCCGAGAGAGATTTGCAGATAGAAACGGGATATGACCTTGGAAGAGGTAGCAAAATCTATAAAGGAGTTAAAGAATTTTAAGGTCCCAGGGGAGGATGGAATATTTCCCGAAATGCTTAAGGTGGAAAATTATGAGTTGATGAATGCGTTTTTATTACTTTTTAATGTGGCTTGGGATAGTGGTGGAATTCCAGAAGAGTGGAAAAATGGAGTGATTATAAAAAAACAAAAAAGGGAGATTTAAGTGTGTGTGGCAATTGGAGGGGGATAACTTTGACACCTGTAGTTGCAAAAGTCTTTTCCAAAATCTTGTTGAACAGAATAGAGCCAGTAATTGATAAAGTTTTAAGAGAAGAACAAGCGGGATTTAGAAAGGGTCGAGGTTGTAATGATCAGATTTTTATTGTAAGTCATCTAATGCAACAAGCTAATGAGATGAAAATGCCACTTAATATGTGTTTTGTGGATTTTGAAAAGGCGTTTGATAGTGTTTCACGTGGAGCTATGTTGAAAATTATGAGATTTTCTATGGTATACCAGAAAAGTTTGTAAATATTATTAGAAGCCTGCATGAAGGTACTTTTTGTAAGGTAATGGTGGGTGGTTCTTTGAGTGATCCATTTCAAGTTAGGTCAGGAGTGATTCAAGGAGGAGTTCTTTCGCCATTGCTGTTTGTTTTGGTTATGGATTATGTTATGAGAAAGGTTGTAAGGAGAACAGGTGCAGGAATTAACTGGAAAGAAAATAAGAAGCTGATGGATTTGGACTATGCTGATGATATTGTACTGACTTGCGAGATGTACGATTTACGAGATGCAGAGGGTGCTTAATTGTCTGGTGGAGGGAGGAGGAAAAGTGGGATTGGTAATAAATTGTGGAAAGACTGAAATTATTAATATGAACGTGGAGAACCATATCGATTGTGTAACTGGGAATATTGTGGTGAAGAATGTAGAAAACTTTAAATATCTGGGAACGCTTGTATCATCTAATGGATCGTTAAACAATGAAATTGAGGAGAGGATTAGACAGGCTTGGCGAGCTGTTGGAATGTTGAAATCTGTTTGGAATAATAGTATGCTTTCGGTACATACTAAAGTGAAAGTTTACAAGTCCATGGTTAGACCAATTTTAATTTAAGGGCATGAGTCATAGTACAGTACAATTGCAACAGATCAGAAAGTATTAGGTTTGAGAATAAAATACTGAGAAGGATTCCTGGGGTAAAGTGGCAAGACAGAGTTACAAATGAAAAAGTAAGGGATATTACGAGAGTGGAACCAGTTAATGAATATGTAAGACTGTCTCGCTGGAAGTGGCTGGGGCACATATACAGAAAAGAAGGCAGTTTAATACAGGATGTGCCAGAGTGGACTGCTAGAGGAAGAAGAGGTAGAGGCAGGCCGAGGGAAACCTGGTTGAGGGCAATGAAAAGAGAAGCAGGAGAGGAGTGTTGGTGAGACCTGAAGGAGATGGCAAGAGACAAATATATTGGTGGAGAGAGTTCATCGAGGCCCTATGCATCCCGTGGGGTATCACAGGAAATTATTAATTGATTGATTGATTGATTGGGATGGGTGAGGCGAGGTGGGTTGGTAATGATGAGGTGGGATGGGTGAGGCGAGGAGGGTTGGGAATGATGAGGTGGCATGGGTGATGGCTAGTTGAGTGGGAATGGTGAAGCGGGATGGGAATGGTGAGATGGGATGGGTGAGGCAGGTCGCACGATGGAGAGAAAGGGAGGGAGGGAAAAGGGGAACGCGAGAGATAGAGGACGAGAGGAGAAAGGAAGGGAGACTGGGGAACAAAGAGAGATGAAAGGGAGAAAGCGACAGAGGAAGGTGGAGAAAGATGAAAGGGAGAGAGAGGGAAAGGAAGAGAGAGAGAGAGAGAGAGAGAGAGAGAGAGAGAGAGAGAGAGAGACAGACAGACAGAGACAGACAGACAGACAGAGACAGAGACAGACAGACAGACAGAGACAGAGAAAAAGAGGGAGAGAAAGAGAGAGGGGGGGAGGGGGAAAACAGACAGGAGAAGAAGTCTTTCCAGCTTAGATAGTACCCCAGCACTGGTAAACAAATGGACTCCAAACCTCGCCTAGCCACGTCTCACCCCACCACCAACTAATCACACGCATTTAGGGAAGAAGAGAGAGGGCTCGGCTTCACCATCTCTAGCTCTTACCGGTAAAGTCAGCAGCAACTCAGAGCACTCGGTCTTTGTTACTGTGGTAGGGACTAATAATGTAGCTTCAGGCAGGTCAGAGAAGATACTTTGGAAATATAGGAACCTTATTTGCAAGTTCAAGGAGTGTCGTAGGAGGTTAGTTATCTGTGGTCTGTTATCCAGATATGTTCCTTGTTCTATGATCCTGAGCAGAGTGATAGGAGTCAATGGTAGGCTATAAGGTCTGTGTAGAAACGACGATGTGATGTTTGTTGATATTTGGGTCAATTTTAGTCATGACAGGAGCTTGTATGGTAGAGACGGCCTTCACCTCAACAGGGTAGGAAAAGGTAGGTTAGGTAGGTTTCAATATGACAGTGTTTGCTGTGCTTTAGTTTTTTTTTTTTTTTTTTTTTTATGTGAGGGAGAAGGAACCAAAGGCAATGAGCCCGCAAAACTGTTCCTTCCAAGTGAAAAACAATATACAAGAGAGAGCCAAATTCAAGATCCATTCATTTCGAGATGCCTGGACACACTGCGTTTGAGAGACTGGAGATCATAGGAAGCAGGATATACAGACAGAGGGAGACAGTTCCAGAGTTGACCTGTTGCATATGAAGGACTGGGAGTAACGGTTATCTCTTGCATTAGAGAGTTGGACAGAAAAGGGGTGAGAGTTTGCTGCTAGACGGGTGCTACGTGCCCGTCGTAGAAGTGAAGGAATGCACGCAGACAGTTCAGAGGAACAGTGACCATTGTAGTAGCGATAGAAAAGTGATAAAGATGCAACATTGCGGCGAAGAGACAAAAGTTGAAGGGAGTCAGTAAGAGGGGGAGAATTAATGAGACGAAAAGCTTTTGACTCCACCCTATTGAGAAGAGCTGTATGTGGAGAGCCTCCCCACACATGAGAGTTGTACTCCACACAGGGGCGGATAAAACCTCTGTATAGAGTCAACAATTGTGCAGGGGTAAAGAAAGAGTGGAGTCGGCTTAGCACACCCAATCGCTTGAAAGCAGATTTTACAAGAGATATAATATGATCTTTCCAAAACAAGTCCCGAGCAAATGAAACCCCAAGCATGTTCAACGATGATGCTGGATTAAGTTGAGTATTATTAAACACAAGTGGGTATACCTGTGGAAGATTTTGTCGGGTTGATAGGTGCAAAAACTGAGTCTTTGATGCATTAAAAACAACCAGATTATTTTTACCCCAGTCAGAGATACGAGCCAATTCAGACATTAGGTGTGCCATAGCCTCATCCCTTGCCTGTTGAAGTAACTGCTGAGATGGACGTTGTGGGAATCGAATGGAAAGGTGAAGAGTGGAGTCATCAGCGTATGAGTGGATAGGGTTAGATGTACAGCTTAGAAGATGAGAGTTGGTGATAGGACAGAGCTCTGAGGAACACCACTGTTAATAGATCTAGGAGAAGAACGATAGCCGTCTACAACAGTGGCTATAGAACGACCAGAAAGGAAGCTAGAGATGAAGGCACAGATAGAAGTATAGAAACCGTAAGAGGGCAGTTTGGAAATTAAAGATTTATGCCAGACTCGATCGAAAGCCTTTGAGATGTCAAGTGCAATGGCAAAGCTTTCGGCAAAGTCCCGAAAGGAGGATGACCAGGAGTCTGAAAGGACGGTGAGAAGATCGCTCGTGGAGCGTCCCTGACGGAACCCATACTGACGATCAGAAAGAAGGTTGTGATAGGAAAGATGCTTTAAAATTATTTTGTTAAGAATTAACTCGAAAACTTTTGAGATGCAGGATGTTAAAGCAATTGGACGATAGTGAGAGGGTTGGGAATGGTCACCCTTCTTTGGGACTGGCTGAATGAGAGCAAACTTCCAGCAAGAAGGAAAGGTACAAGTTGACAGACAAAGGCGAAAAAGTTTGCCTAGGCAGGGTGTAAGCACAGGAGCACAGTTCTTGAGAACAGGAGGGACGCCATCAGGCCCATATGCCTTATTAGTACTGAGGCCAGCAATGGCAGAAAATACATCAGCTGAAGAAATTTTAATGTTAGCCATGAGGAAGTCAGAGGGAGGAAGTGATGGAGGAACAGCACCGGAATCGTCTAAGGTGGAATTGGATGAGAAAGTCTGAGTGAAGAGATCTGCTTTATCAGTAGAAGAAATAGCTACAGAGCCATCAGAGTAGAAAAGAGGAGGGAAGGATGATGAGGTAAAGTTGTTAAAAAGGTTTTTGGCAAGGTGCCAGAAGGAGCAGGAAGAGTTCGAGTTACAGAGTTGAGAGCATTTTGTACGTATGAAATTATTTTTAGCAGAGCGAAGAACAGACTTAGCACGATTCCGGGTAGAAATGTATAAAAGATGTGATTCAGGGGTGGGTTGGCTCCGGTAGTTATAAAGAGGTGCAAAGAGGCAAAGTTAACGGCAGAGCTGTTAATTATCCAATCCCTGAGGCCAATGGAGGTAAGATACGTGAGGTGAGACCAACTCACCAACTGATCCTAGTACAGCTGACCTCACCTCAGTTCTCAGGTAGGAAATCAAGGGATTAGTAGGGAGAAAACAAGTGTCATGTCTGCAGCCCATAGGAGTATTGCCACATTGACTGAGGATTTGAACGATTAAAAATGGTTAATTTTTGGTATGTCTCACAGCGCTAATAGATTCAGTCGTACTATGAATACTATGTATATAAATACAAAAAGAATTATTCCAAAATGAGACAAATTAATTAATTATGCAACTCCCGAAAATTCCGAAATAATAATGATTACATAATCACGGTTAAATCTTCATGACAAGTACCTTACAGGAGAAATATAACTACAGAACTAAAAAAAAGTTGAAAAATTGTGACTGCGCAAAACCAGTGAGAGAGTTCTAATCTAAATTAAGAAACACATAAATGCAGTACTATGAAGTAAACTTGATGTTGAAACATACTGTACAGTTTTTTTTGTGTTGAAATTTTCACACAGAGTAATAAACCAGCTCATTTCGGTTTAGTTTACAGACTGCGCAAGTCAGGAGAAAAAAACGATTTTTTTTTTGCGGCAATAATATAAACAGAGTAGAAAACAAAGATGGTGTTATTTGGGGGCACTTCAATAATTGGAACAGTGCCTGGAAAAATTTGTATGTAGACAAAGAAAGGAACAGGTTGTTAGGTCAGTCAGTAAATGCACCTACGCGAATTAAGCAAATTCGACTGAGCATCGTATAGCAGTTTCATGTAGCTGATCGAACCGGTGAGAGAGCTGCCTGTCCTCGCTCTGACAGCTCATTAGGGGCTTTTCTGTGACGAGGGAGGCGGGCGGGGTAGTACTGGTGTTGTGATTTATTGGACGCCTTTATTGTGAGTGACAGGCAGGGTAGCGCTGGTGTTGTGGTTCCATAATCAAGTAATGCAAAATTACATTGTGTACCTATGGTCTCTCTCTCTCTCTCTCTCTCTCTCTCTCTCTCTCTCTCTCTCTCTCTCTCTCTCTCTCTCCGATGTGTTCCAATCTAGACCTGACCGGTTTGTCAGATCCAGTGACATGATTAACAGTGAGAAGGAGATATTGTCTAGCTGGATCAAGTATGAGACAGGTGGAGAAAAAGGTGGAAACCAGAAAAGTATGATGGAACGGAAAAACGAAATGCACTGTGTAAAGATTGAAAAGAGGGTTTCATATCTAACTGCATTATAGTTCGGACTTGCCTCGCTGACAAACTAGTATGCAGCCTAAAGAGGTAAAGCGGGCTATGGAACAAGGAATAAGGAGTAAAGTGAAGAGTTATTCAAATGACGAGACCGCTAGTGATTCATTATATATCGTCTGCCAGTCCTGTAATTTAAAAAAAAATGCAACACGATAAATTGATGAGAAGGCCACGATTCCTCTTGGAGTTCTGTTGTCATGATGATGTAAAACTGTGATGCATGATGTTGCTACAACACCATAAATACTGTACAACACATCATTGTCACTAGCATCTTGTTCTTTACTATTGCTGCGATAACTCTTACTATTTGACGAAGAAAATAAGTGTGTGTGTGTGTGTGTGTGTGTGTGTGTGTGTGTGTGTGTGTGTTTGCGCATAAGGATATACACCCAGGAGGTTAATTTAAGCAGTATTTCTTGGAGATAACGAAAAAGTTTATGGAGAAGTGAGCGGTGATAAACTAACGAAATTTTTTGGGAGGAGGATGACCTGGATATAGAGTATAAGCAAAGAATGTATAATGGAGGAGAGGGATGACCCAGGCGAAGGTACAAAAGGAAAGAGAGGAAGGGGAAATACTCAACGGTTGGGAATTGTGAAGAGAACTGTTGAGTAAAATTAAGGTTTTAAAATTTAGAGGAAAAAAAAAAATCCCTTAACTTATTCACAACAAGGCGTCCTTTTAAAGGTATGTAATATATTCTAGGGCAACAGCAACAACAAAGATATCGTCCCATTTTAGGGTTTAACGATGTTTGTTGTTAATCTGTTCTGTGCAAGAAACCTTTCCTAAATTTAAAGTTGCATGAAGAGAGCAAAGTTCAGTATAAAGGTTTGTCACTGTAAAATTGGTTGTAGCAGGAGAAACTAATATCACTTACTTTCATGATAAAATCAGCAACTTGTTTTGACCCGTTAACTATATCAAGGACTCTAAGGAAGACTTGATGGCCACTGAAAAATAAATCCTTTACTGTGCTGGTGATTCCTCAAGGATTTATTAACTACTTCCGCAGTCCGCACACTTGTTCGCTCCTAAGGAAAGATATTTGGAAAGATATTTGGTATTGAAAACGTAAAAAATATTAATGTCGTCATATATGTTCAAGCTTGCATTTCATTCATAAATTATCTTGCCTTTATGTTGTGCATGAGATTGCTTATTTATGATGCATATTCATTACATACAGATATTATTAGGCAGACAAGTATTGTTAATAATAAAAGAATTCTTACTAACCAAAATATAAGCCTTAAATATCTTAAATAAATGTTCCCAGAGCATTATTTCAGTGAAAAGGGGGATTTGGTAAAAATTTTGGGGGAATTAGGCAATGACACCGCAAGGATTTAGATTTGTGGTATTTTCTTTTGGAATCACGCCGTTCCTCCTCCAGAGTGTGGATCCGATCCTAAATAGATATTATATACTCAGTTGAGTACTGACCACCATACTGCTCATCTTATCCTTCCTTCCTTCCCCAGGGCACACCTACATACAAATGCTGAGAAGCTGCTTATATGCAGGGTGAGGACACGTTTGCCCAACCACACCTGATGTGACCTCACCAGACTCTCCCTCTACTCTGTCCACGACCTGAGTGAGGGATTACAAGGGGCGGCAAGGACCTTGCCACTAATCCTCTCATCACTGGATCTAATTTATACATTCCTTGGTTAAAATTATTATATCTCTACACATACAGCTTCCACAGTCCTACGTTTCTTAAAGTTACTACATTTGTACAATATTTGGCTAGAATTCCAGTCGATTCTATGGTCGTTTTCCGAAGAGTGAACATACACTGAGTTATTTATGTTGCCTATCTTACAAGCATACTTGTGTTCCTTAATGCGAGTGTCCAAATTCCTTCCAGTTTCATCAATATAAACCAAATCACAGTCTCTACATGGAATTTTGTATACCCCTTCAGTTTTCTTACTAATGGGTTTATTCTTAACCACCATTGATCTTAAGGTGGAAGTATATTTAAATGCAATGTTTACATCCAAATCATGACTCACAGACTTCACCAAGCTAAGATTTGACACATACGGAACCGTGATGTATGGCTTATTTTGCTGACTTTGTGATGTTGGTCTAGGTACAAAAAAGGCTTTTCTGGCTTTAAAACACGCTTGCCTCATAAACCAACTGGGATATTTTAGATCTAAAAATATTTTCCATATCTTGGCGTTTTCCGTATCCAGATGTTGGGGACTACTAATTCTGAGTGCTCTAAGGAACATAGAAGAAATAACTGACATTTTAGTGGAACTGTGGTGATACGAATAATAACGTATATACAAATTGTACTGGGTTGGTTTCCTGTATACAGAAAAGCTAAGTGTCCCAAGTTCATCCCTGTGCACAAATACATCTAAAAATGGAAGGGAACCATTATTTTCCCATTCAACTTTAAATTTAATTGAGTGAACCAGTGCATTTAATTTTGTAAGAAAATCGTCAAAGTTAGCGTATACGTCTGGGCAAAATGAAAACTCATCATCAACATACCTATACTAAATTAAATTTTGAGGAGATATGGTGGTAAGAAAGTTGGATTCAAAATATTCCATGTACAGGTTACTAAGAATTGGAGAGAGGGGCGAGCCCATACCCATACCAAACTTTTGCATGAAAAACTGATCACCAAAAGAAAATGCATTACAGTGCACAGACAGGCTAATAAGTTGGAGAAAGACAGCATGTGGCATGCTGAGATCAATGTTACAATTAGGTAATTTTTCTTCCAAGAAACTAATTACATCTTCAATAGGGACTTTAGTAAAAAGCGAATCTACATCAAAACTGACCAACCTGCCACTGGAGAAACTGAGAGACTTAATCTTATCAATAAAATCAGTAGAGTTTTGGACATGGGATTTAGAGAATGTGCCAACCAATGGTGCTAATTTGTCCGTGGAGTATGTGTATGTTACCGAATTCCATCTTAAATCTTTCTACGTATGTACTGAGTCGTGTCGAGGAGCAAGTGTTAAATTTAGGTTTGTCCTCTGCCTTGAAACCAGGAAATGATGTAGCACTTGATTTTGTTTCTTCTACCTTTAACAGCAAGCTGGATATCCCGTGCCTTACTGGTTTAATTATTAGCAGTTTCACAGGAAATTTTGAATCCAATAACTCCATACCACGACGTTTTCGTTTGGCCCTTGAAAGTCTCAAGAAAAATGATTCTATTCTTATTACAAAAGCGGACAAAAGTAACTGTGTGGTCATTTTAGACAAACCTGATTATGTGGAAAAGATGAACCACCTGTTGAGTGATGCCACTACTTCCGAAAAACTTGTGTCATCCCCTCTCAAGAGGTTATCCACAGACTTTAATAAGAAAGTCAAAAGCCTTTTAAAGGATGTGCAAAACATTGATGCAAGTAAGTTCATTCAAATTAATCCAAAATTACCTTACATTTGTGGATTACCAAAGACCCATAAACCACAGATTCCCCTCCGTCCTATCATCTCACATTGTGGCTCATTCACTTACCAACTTTCAAAATTTCTAGCAAACAAATTAGCACCATTGGTTGGCACATTCTCTTAATCCCATGTCCAAAATTCTACTGATTTTATTGATAAGATTAAGTCTCTCAGTTTCTCCAGTGGCAGGTTGGTCAGTTTTGATGTAGATTCGCTTTTTACTAAAGTCCCTATTGAAGATGTAATTAGTTTCTTGGAAGAAAAATTACCTAATTGTAACATTGATCTCGGCATGCCACATGCTGTCTTTCTCCAACTTATTAGCCTGTCTGTGCACTGTAATGCATTTTCTTTCGGTGATCAGTTTTTCATGCAAAAGTTTGGTATGGGTATGAGCTCGCCCCTCTCTCCAATTCTTAGTAACCTGTACATGGAATATTTTGAATCCAACCTTCTTACCACCATATCTCCTCAAAATTTAATTTGGTATAGGTATGTTGATGATGTGTTTTCATTTTGGCCAGATGTATACACTAACTTTGACGATTTTCTTACAAAATTAAATGCACTGGTTCTCTCAATTAAATTTAAAGTTGAATGGGAAAATAATGGTTTCCTTCCATTTTTAGATGTATTTGTGCACAGGGATGAACTTGGGACACTTAGCTTTTCTGTATACAGGAAACCAACCCAGTGCAATTTGTATATACGTTATTATTCGTATCACCACAGTTCCACTAAAATGTCAGTTATTTCTTCTATGTTCCTTAGAGCACTCAGAATTAGTAGTCCCCAACATCTGGATACGGAAAACGCCAAGATATGGAAAATATTTTTAGATCTCAAATATTCCAGTTGGTTTATAAAGCAAGCGTATTTTAAAGCCAGAAAAGCCTTTTTGTACCTAGACCAACATCACAAAGTCAGCAAAATAAGCCATACATCACGGTTCCGTATGTGTCAAATCTTAGCTTGGTGAAGTCTGTGAGTCATGATTTGGATGTAAACATTGCATTAAAATATACTTCCACCTTAAGATCAATGCTGGTAAAGAATAAACCCATTAGTAAGAAAACTGCAGGGGTATACAAAATTCCATGTAGAGACTGTGATTTGGTTTATATTGATGAAACTGGAAGGGATTTGGACACTCGCATTAAGGAACACAAGTATGCTTGTAAGGTAGGCAACATAAATAACGCAGTGTATGTTCACTCTTCGGAAAACGACCATAGAATCGACTGGAATTCTAGCCAAATATTGTACAAATGTTGTAACTATTAGAAACGTAGGATTGTGGAAGCTGTATGTGTAGAGAGATATAATAATTTTAACCATAGTGAAGGAATGTATAAATTAGATCCAGTGATGAGAGGATTAGTGGCAAGGTCCTTGCCGCCCCTTGTAATCCCTCACTCAGGTCGTGGACAGAGTAGAGGGAGAGTCTGGTGAGGTCACATCAGGTGTGGTTGGGCAAACGTGTCCTCACCTTGCATATAAGCAGCTTCTCAGCATTTGTATATACCACTCCTGGTCTGTAGATCCACTGAAGAGGGCGACAGCTGTCGCCGAAACTGTTTGGAATACATCTTTTTTCGTCTGCCAGTGTGGGTTTTTATATCTTATTTCATGGTCACGATAGTGTGACTCTTCAGCCGCTACAGTGAGTAAAGTGAGTGGTGTGAGTATATTAGAGTGAGTAAAGTGAGTGGTGTGAGTATATTAGAGTGAGTAAAGTGAGTGGTGTGAGTATATCTGAGTGAGTAAAGTGAGTGGTGTGAGTATATTAGAGTGAGTAAAGTGAGTGGTGTGAGTATATCTGAGTGAGTAAAGTGAGTGGTGTGAGTATATTAAAGTGAGTGGTGTGAGTATAATAAAGTGAGTGGTGTGAGTATAATAAAGTGAGTAAAGTGAGTGGTGTGAGTATAATAAAGTGAGTGGTGTGAGTATAATAAAGTGAGTAAAGTGAGTGGTGTGAGTATAATAAAGTGAGTAAAGTGAGTGGTGTGAGTATAATAAAGTGAGTAAAGTGAGTGGTGTGAGTATAATAAAGTGAGTGGTGTGAGTATAATAAAGTGAGTAAAGTGAGTGGTGTGAGTATAATAAAGTGAGTAAAGTGAGTGGTGTGAGTATAATAAAGAGAGTAAAGTGAGTGGTGTGAGTATAATAAAGTGAGTGGTGTGAGTATAGTAAAGTGAGTTGTATGAGTATATTAGAGTCAGTAAAGAGTAGAGTGAAAATAATAAAGGTCCAGAGTCAGTATTATAGTTACTAGATTAATATCATATATAGTTAAATTAGGGTTTGAGTGAATACAGTGAGTAAAGAAGAATGAGAACAGGGTGGTTATTGAAGGGTTAAAAGAGTAGAATGAAGAAGAGGATGAAAAGAGGAGTGGGTAGCCTACAGTAACAAAGTAGACTGAAGTCTAGACTGACTAGAGTACAAAGAGAGGAATAGATATAGTACAACAAACAGTGAACAGAATAGAGTAGATGTGAGTTAGTACAGTAGATATGAATTAGTAAAGTATTGAGTCGAGTAGAATGAGCTTAGTGAGTAGAGCAGACCGACTAGAAAAGACTGGAGTGCAGTGAGCTGACTAGAGTGACTGATAAGAGAAATTATTCCAAGAAGTACAGGAAAGTAAAGTGATTCAAATCGAGTGACTGCAGTGGGTAGGGTAGATCAGAGTGTATCAAACTGAGTGAGTGATGGAACAGAAGAAACAAGAAGCGGTGCCAAGGCACAGGAAAACCGTCCCCAGCAGTCATTTTAAT
Source organism: Coenobita brevimanus (assembly GCF_032717465.1). Classification (NCBI taxonomy): domain Eukaryota; kingdom Metazoa; phylum Arthropoda; class Malacostraca; order Decapoda; family Coenobitidae; genus Coenobita; species Coenobita brevimanus. Next base: position 11,046,166 of record NC_136998.1, read on the forward strand.
GCTCATGAATAAACACAACAGGATATCTAGTCAAAGACGTCACATACTAGATTTGGAGTATCGGGTGAAAATTGACGATTTTATGCCCATTTGAAATTTTAGGCCCGAGCCACCTGATATTGACCTCCCCACCGCTAAAGGAGGGGTGACTCCCCTGATGTAATGAGGCATTATAGGATGCAGATTTGAAACATGCACCTTTAGGTTTTAGTTTCATGTCGATATGACGAATCTGAATGCAGTTATGGTGAAAAAACTATTCTTTTTTTTTTTTTACATTTTTTTGGCCTACAGCCGGACCTTGTTCCAATTTGGTCCAAAATTTAACCAGGTTATCAGAAGTTTATAGCACACCATTCCCGTAATTTTAGTCAAAATCACACCAGTAGTTTTCTCGTAAAGTTGTTAACAGACAGAGAGGCAGACAGACAAATAAACAGACAAACCGAGCGAAAACAATACCCGTCCCCGAGCCTTTCCTGGGCGAGGACTGGTAACTAAAGGGGATGTGTAAGGAGAGTGACTGAAAAGGGAATGAGACAGAAGTTGGAGAAGCGCGCGCGCGTGCGTCTGTGTGTGTGTGTGTGTGTGTGTGTGTGTGTCTGTGTGTGTGTGTGTGTCTGTGTCTGTGTGTGTCTGTGCGTGTGTGTGTGTGTGTGTGTGTGTGTGTGTGTGTGTGTGTGTGTGTGTATACGTATTCGTGTTGTTGGGAGCTTCATTGGCTGAGTGGAAGTGTGATGCCGAAGGTGGGTAAGTGATAGTGTGGGTCGGGAGGTGGGTGAGTGGTGGTGAGGGGTGGATGGATGAGTGGGAGTATGGGTCGGAATGTGGGTGAATGGTGGTGTGGGTGGATGGATGAGTGGTAATGTGGGTCGGAAGGTGGGTGAGTGGTGGCGAGGGGTGGATAGATGAGTGGGAGTATGGATAGGAAGGTGGGTGAATGGTAGTGTGGGTGGATGGAGGAGTGGTAACTTGGGTCGGAAGGTGGGTGAATGGTAGTGTGGGTGGATGGATGAGTGGTAATGTGGGTCGGCAGGTGGGTGAGTGGTGGTGTGGGTGGATGGATGAGTGGGAGTATGGGTCGGAAGGTGGGTGAGTGGTGGTGTGGGTGGATGGATGAGTGGTAGTGTGGGTCGGAAGGTGGGTGAGTGGTGATGTGGGTGGATGGATGAGTGGGAGTATGGGTCGGAAGGTGGGTGAGTGGGAATATGGGTGAATTGGTGATTGGGAGTGTGGGTTGGAAGTTGGCTGAGTGGAAATGTAGGTGGATGGGTGACAGGGTGTTTGGTCGAAAGATGGTTGAGTGGGCGTATGTGTGTGTCGAAAGTGGGTGAGTGGGAGTATGGGTCAGAGGGTGGGTGAGTGGGAGTGAGGGTTGGACGTTGGGTGAGTAGCAGTATGGGTGAGTGGGAGTTTAGGTGGCCCAGTGAATGGGGAGAATGGGTAGAAGGCTTGGTGAGTTGGAGTGTGGATGAGTGGATTAGTTGGAGTGTGTGTGGGTGGGTGGGTGAGTTGGAGTGTGGATTTGTGGGATGATAATTTGAAGTGTGGGTAGATGAATGGGTTAGCTGGAGAATGGTTGGGTGGTTGGGTGGGTTTGAGTGCTGATGGATGGTTGTGTGAGCCGGAATGTGAGTCGGTGGGTGGGTAAGTTGGAGTGTTCATGGGTGGGTGGGTGTGATGGAGAGTGGATCGGTGGGTGGGTAAGTTGGAGTGTCGATGGGTGGGTGGGTAATTTGGAGTTTTGATGGATGGGTGGGTGAGATGGTGTGTGGATGGATGGGTGGGTAAGTTGGAGTGTGGATGGGTGGGTGGGTGAGTTGGAGTGTAGATGAATGAGTGGGTTGATTGGTGTGTAAGTGGGTGGGTGGATGAATTGGAGTGTGGATGGGTGCGTTGGAGTGTGGATTTGTGAGTGCGTGAGTTGGAGTGTGGAGGGTGAGTGGATGAGCACCAGTGAGGATGTACAGTATAGTAGATGAATAAGAGTGTGAGTGGAATGGTGTGGGTTAGTTAATGGGAATTTAGGTTGGTGAGTGGAAGTATGAGTTGGTAAGTGGGAGTGAACTGGGTCTGTTAAACACCTCCTGGAAAATGGCCTTGAAGCTAACACTTTAGTGCATATCTCAAACTGACCCAGAGATATATTAAATTGCCATTAGCCATATGGTTCTGAGCACTATTGATCACGTTTATATAAAGTCACTGCTGGACCCACTTGCAATACTTCGGGTGTGAACAATTGAAAGGAACACCACAGTGGGTCATGGTCTCACAGTCACACCTGCAAAAGCGCCGTGCTTTGGGGGCCTCCTTCCTAGAGGTACTTCAAAGACCCAATGGCCTACTGTAAGTTAGATTAATTACTCCTCTGCATTCAGTGGGAGGATTATATGTTTCTCTTGTGTACTTTGCTTGTCTGGTAGGCTCTTAGCAACACTATGGAACAACTGTAAGATGAAACTGCACCGTATTGGCAATATGATAAAAAGAATCTTAGATGGAACATCAGATTTAAAATTATGACTGTTAATCTGAAGAGGAATAGGTGACTAAACTCTGGAAGAAAAAGTTTAGAATATATATATATATATATATATATATATATATATATATATATATATATATATATATATATATATATATATATATGGTAGCAAATGTCCAAAATATCCTTTTAGTCTCCACCTTTATTCTCTGCTTTATTTCATGTGTTCGAAAGTGGACACAGACGGACAGGTCTATCCTTATAGCGAGACAGTAGTCTAAGTGCGCGTCCAGACGTGCTCTCAAACATATGTTGGCACAACGCTAGGCAACATGTTCGGGAACATGTTTGCAGCATTATTTGGACAGATGTATGCAAACATGTTTCAGGGCAGCTTCGAACACTGCCAGCAGAGGCGATGGAAATTAAGTGTCCATACCAGGCAGCTGAGACTTCATCATGATGTTGCCAACATGATCTGGACGCTTCTGTTCCCAAAAATATTTACAGCGTGCACTTTACTATGTTGCTTACCTGTTGCCAGCACTTGTTCGAGCACACGTGTGGACGCGCAATTACGTGCCACACACCTGTGCATGACACCACTTCAACACTAAGACCTACCATACATTTTGAATACATGACAAAGTTGTCTTCTTAAGGGCTGGTGTGACGATACTGGCGGCGTTACGTTTATGCCACGGCTTGGACTCATGTAGAAAATTAGCAAGTTCTGTTTTTTTACGAAATTCATATAATCAAACTGTTCCCTGCCACCCAGTGGGATTAATCTTTGGTCCACTCAGACGACAGACCACTTCTCTGACGTGCTGACCACGACATCCTTTATATATTTACATGTCTATCTATCCATCTACCTCTTCGTTAATTGCGCGACGCTGCATCCTGTGAGAGGTTGTCTAGAGAAAAGGGCCTCCTGGCATTTCTTTTCCTACCAGGAAACAACCCATCAAATAACAGCCTAAATAATACAACCTTTCGTTTTCCACCTGTTTCATTGGTGTCACCAGTTACATGAGAACTGCTTGGTTGTTGTTGTTGATCAACTTCAGTCTGTCAGGCTGAGCAGACCCATTAACTACAGGCAAGTTAATGCCCCTGTGGTAAACCGGGTGCAGTGAGCCAGTGTTCCTTTGCGGCTGATAACGCCTCACCACAGCGAGACACACAAGGAATAGTGTGGAAGTTTGTTTATAGATGGATCCGCATTTACGTCTCCACCATCGTGTTTGGTTACATAGTTACCACCCAGCATTATTAACAGTTTCTTTAGTTACAGGAAACCAAGAGGTTTGTCGTGCAGAGTACAACAACTGGAGTTGAAAGAAAAGTACCAAAAAGTCACAAGAAGGAAAGACAGAATAGGAAGAGAAGTGGGTAGACACAGAATGAGAAAGGGGAAGGAAGAAGTAGGCAGCACTACATCTAGTGAGTGGATGATGGTAGCCACCACCAACCACCAGTTAACCCTTCGTTAATCCGGTGGGGTATTCAAACGTGGTTAATCCGGTGGGGTGTTACAACACCCCAACACAAAAATACGTGTAGTGTTATTGACATGTTAAATATATTCATACTGCAGCTTCAGCATATCTCTGCAATCACTAATGAAAAGATTGAATGCCTTGTAGGTGGTGTTTATTAATTCATAATAATAAAATACAATAAATTATAATATCAGTAAAATAATAACAAATGGACTCATATCTTATTTGTCAGGTAAACACGCACAGGAAAATAAATTTTGTGATTTTTAAAATCAGAATAATGATAAACAATATGCACTAATAAGATAAAAAAACAAAAAAACATTCTATATCACAATATGATCTAAATGGTTAGTCTGATAGGGTGACTGGACACCCCCGGGGGGGAGGGGGAGTGCCCTTCTCTCTCACTACAATAGAGGCAGGACTAAACCAATTCACATGCTCCCTCCCCTCACAGAATCAGGAAAGTACTGAAACGGAGAGAAATAATCGAATTACCGGCTAGGAAATATGAGCTTTAAAAAAGAAAATGGGGGTGCCAAAACACCCCACATGACTAACGAAGGGTTAATAATGCTTGGTAAAAACATCGTGTAGGGAAGTCGGTTATGGAGAATCTACACAACAACGTACAGCCGCTTTTTACCACCCCTAATAATGCTCGGGATGGTGAATCACTTGGTCAGCCGGTTTTCCCCTCGTCTGTGCTCACCCAGCAGTATAACTGTGACGGGAATCTCAAACGTTACAATCGATTCCCTGACGAACCTGAGATTATTTCCGGAGGAAGAACTCGAGACACGAAAATATTTTCCTCTTCCCGCAGACAAGAAATATAACGTACTTAAATTTTCCTCCAGTAACCACGACTTCCATTATGCCGGAGAAACAATAGACATCGGAAGACTCTCGTTTCCTTACATGTCCCTGCTGCGAAAAAGGAAATGATGGTTTCGAGAGGGAATCGTGCTATATATGTTCAAGAATACCCACCCTGCCTACAACAGCAGAGGTTGCGGTTCGTATTCTTGGGGAAGATTGTGGCTAAGCAAGGACAGACTGACAAACTATCTTAATGACATTCGTGTAGTCAGCAGGAATTATCCATAAACCTTTATTTCTTCCATGTATGATACTGATGATGATGCATTGGTCAGCATAGCTAGGTTTCAAGTGGGAGAACGTGAGTTCGACTCCTGGGCCGGTGAGACTGCTGAACAAAATTTGTTTCCTCTTGTCCTTGTTCAGTTTGAGACCAAGATGTAAATCCGACTCCTGAGGATCGTTTTCTTGGGTGAAACTGATACTTGGCATTAACCCTTTCATTCCACTGACGTGTTTTGTATTTTATTCTTGCTACCTGAAAGAGATTTCATTTGCTTCAGGTATGATTATTTTTCGAGCCGTTGGATATATTACAATCTTCAATAATATATTTAATGCAAGAGATTCATCCTAAGATGAATACAGTTATCTGGTGACAGCAATAACATAATTGTCAGCACGTAGTCGAACTGGAGGGGTCAATGGACTAGCTGCTTTAATGACATTAGTGCAGATTAAAGGCATCATTCTAATCCCACTTGCTTTTCTCTGTTAAGGAGCACAGCTAACAAGTAAACTAAAAAGTTTTGTCAGAACAAAGAAAGTGACGATGACTGGATGTGAATTTCAGGAGAAGAAACGAGTGTGTGGCGTGACCCAGCATGCTCGGGCACCATTCTGGAGGTGGGTGATCGGAGACACGTAAAAACGTAACTGGCAAAGGAAATTCCCCACACAGCACCCCAGAGGTTGATTCTTAACCACAGTTTTAAAACCTGGTCTCGCGGATCTCTTCCAAGACGGAATGTGAGTCATATTATTAATACACCTGTCTGGTGGTTTATTACTTTGTTCACTTTTATAGTTCATAATAACACTACTTCAAATAAGCTTACAATGATAATTATATACGAAGTTAGTGATATAAAAAAGTAATTATTCTCCAAAGTAATACTGAACTGATTCCCTCACTGATATATAACTTTTATAACGAGACCTGATAGCTTTAACAAGAAGATATTTCCTTTTCTTCTTCTTCTTCTTAATTTTATTTTGGCTAACCCATAGCGGTGTTATTCATTCCGAGAGACCTCTTATTTAGTTGCCCTGTAATTATTTCCAGTTCCCTTCCGTATTATCAGGTCCTTGTATTTTATTTGGGATATTGCATGTCAACTTTCTTCAGATTAGGATAAACCTTTAGCGACGTATAGGTAAAAAAATATTCATATCCATGATGCACATGGAATACGAAGGCATTTGATGTTAATATGCACAACAACACGTCAAGGTATCATGTGTCATTCAAGCCTCTCGTTATTAGGCATCTTCCGGTCTTATTTTGTATTACAAGAGAATTGATGTTTATAACTTAAGAGAAACCACCAAGATGTCTATTACTGAGCAAAACTACAAATTCATTTTACAATATTTCTAAAGCATTATCAACGCAAGAGGAACTTTACAGAGCAATTCAACTTTCCTTACAATAATATTTTAGATAGGTGTGTGTGTGTGTGTGTGTGTGTGTGTGTGTGTGTGTGTGTGTGTGTGTGTGTGTGTGTGTATGATTGTGTGTGTGTGTGTGTGTGTGTGTGTGTGTGTGTGTGTGTGTGTGTGTGTGTGTGCACGAAACATGAATATGCATTTAGAAATTTCATGAAATTTAATTATAAAGAATACTATTACACAAATGGGAATTTCCATCCTAGCGTAAATGAAATTTTCATGTAAATAACATTAGCATGCATATCCCGTGAGGGTGATGATGGATCGCACTGTCAGTGATATATTTTGAAAGACGAATAACATTGCTTTTCCGGACCTCAAATCCTTATCCATGCAATACTCACAACTCGCCATTCGCCTATCTTACTGAACTTATCATAAAATTTTTTCAATCATGGATGAATGTCACGCTTACAATTAACCTAAGCCAACCTCACATAATCACGCCACAGGATCAACACGTCACTCGTTTACCTCAAGGCCTCCGCTTCTCATACTTCATCAAGCCCGGGATTGTATTCTGTACAATCATGTAACGAAAATAGTAGGATGCTTGTCCGACATTAAGGTCAGCTGTCTCATATTTAATTACATACCCACCACAAAGATAGCTGGCGTGGCTGAAATGGTAAAGAAGCTTTATTACACATGGTGTAATATTTGCAATATTCCTTTTATTACTAGCTTCACCCTTAACACAATGTGGGCGTCGGAACCAACAGGAAATATTTATGTATCCAATGCTCGCACGAGTAAAATTATAAGCTGCATTTAGCTGTGAAATTATTTTGTAAGGTTTGCACACCTAACTGAATCCATAATAATATCTGACAACTACTCTCGCCAACACACATGAAATAAAATATTATATTAAACTGATGTTGGCCTAGTTTTTTGCTTGAAGAATTATAGCCAGACAATTTGCTTTGATCAAGGAATAATAAATGTAGCAAAACATTTACCCCATAATAACATGGACTACACACACTCCAAAAGGAATATTTAGCTAAGAAATCAATGGTTACCTAAGAAGCATTGTTACTTTTCGTGCTTTTTTTTAAATTCAAATAATTTTTGTTTGTGTTTTCTTATGATGGAAAAAGTCCTTGTACACAGTATGTTGATGAAGGTAGCAGATCTAACTATTAAAAAATATATACTATCTATCTATCTATCTATTGCCAGACGCCTCAATCCCGTTTGGGGTGGCCACAAACAAATCGCCTCCAAGTCGCCCTGTCCCCCGCCATTTCACTCCCCTGCTCCCAACTTACACCCCCCTCTCTCATATACCTCTCCACCCCATCTCTCCATCTCATCCTCGGCCTCCCCCTCCCTCTTTCCCCCTCCACCTCACTCACATACACTCTCTTCGTCAGTCTTTGACCCTCCATCCTCTCCACATGGCCAAACCACCTCAGTGTGTTCCTCATAACGTTTCCTATCACATCCACATCAACACCACAACGCTCCTTTATATCCTCATTCGTCAGCCTGTCTCTCCATGTGACTCCACAGGCTCCTCTTAAATAACTCATTTCCACGGCTCTCACTCTTGACTTGTGTCCTTCCAACAACGTCCAAGCTTCACTTCCGTACGTTAGAGTTGGTATCACAATACTGTCATGTAGTAACTTTTTCACTTCCATGCTCACTTCCCTGTTTCTTATCACTGCTTTCAAAGAACCAGCAACCTTTCTTCCCTGCTGTACCCTTTCAAGCACTTCACCCTCCAAACCTCCATCCTTACTCATCACACTACCCAAGTACTTAAACGTACTCACATTTTCCAATTCCTCACCATCAAACCTCGCTGTACATTCACTGACTTCACCTCTCTCAAAGATCATCACTTTACTCTTCCCTACATTCACCTTTAGATTCCGTTTCTTACACACTCTCTCAAACTCATCCACCAAGCCTTGCAGCTCCCCTTCATCTTCACTCAACAACACGGTATCATCTGCAAACAACAGTACAGGGAGATTCCAAACACTATCCTCTCTCACCAGGGCCACTCCAACATCCACTACCCTACCTTGTACCTCTTTTATTACCCCATCCATGTACAGATTGAACAACCATGGAGACATGACACATCCCTGTTTCAACCCAACTTTCAAAGAGAAAAATTCACTTAGTTCACCATCCACACGCACTGCAGCCTTCGCACCATCGTACATACTCTTCACAGCATTCAACAACTTCCCATCTATTCCATATATTCTTAACACTTTCCACAATCCTAGTCAATCCACCCTGTCATATGCTTTCTCCAAATCCATGAAAGACGCATACAACTTCTTTCCCTTCTCTAGAAACTTTTCCACTAAAGATCTGAGAATGAATATCTGATCTACACAACCTCTTCCCTTCCTAAAGCCTCCCTGTTCTTCTCCAACTAATTTCTCTGTTCTTTCTCTAACTCTGTCAATAAGTATCCTACCGTATACTTTTCCTATTATACTAAGAAGACAAATGCCCCTATGATTATCACACGCTTCTTTTTCCCTTTTTCCTTTGTACAAAGAAATAATTATACCTGACTTCCAATCCTCCGGGACTCTACCTTCCTCCCAGGCCAATCTGCACATCTTCCACATCCATTCTACTACTATCTCTCCCCCATGCTTCCGCATTTCACCACACACTCCATCAATTCCTGGGGCTTTCCCTGATGTAACTTTCTTCATTGCTTCCACAACTTCTATCCTACTGATTTCTTCCTGTCTTCTCACCTCCCTCCTTCTTCCAGCCACTTATACTCGCATTACTTCCATCCTCCACGTTCAACAATTCCTTAAAGTGTTCTCTCCATCTGCTCACTTTTTCTCCCTTCTCCACTAGTAATCTACCATTTTTATCTTTCACTCCCCTGCTAACTCCACTTCCACCCTGTCTTACTCTTTTCACCTCTTTCCAGAACATTTTCTTACAGTCCCTCCACTTTACACTCAAATTCCTTCCAAATTCCTCATCCACTCTCTTCTTACTCTCTCTTACTAATCTTTTCACCTCTCTCTTTCTTTCTACATATAACTCTCTTCCGCCTCTCAACTTCTTCCACGCCCCTATTTCTCATCCATTCATTGTATGCTTTCTTCTTTTGTGCCACAGCCCGTTTCACCTCTTCAGTCCACCACGCTGTTCCTTGCACCCCCCCTCCGTCTTCTCTTCCTTCCACACACCACATCACATGCTGCACATATTTCTTCTGTAAATATTCTACACACACCTTCCACGTCCCCCATCTGCTCCAACTCATATTTGCCCAATCGTTCCTCCACTTCTCTCTTATACTCTGCCTTTTTCTCATCCTCTTGTAACCTTTCCACTCTCCTTGCAACTACTCCTTCCTCTCGTCTTTCCGTTCTTCTATTCCTCCATCTTTCTTGAACTATAACTCTGGCCACCACCAAGTAGTGGTCAGAAAGTCCACTCCCCCAACCTCTATAAACTCTTGCATCCAATATACATCTTCGCATCCTTTCATCCACACACACATAATCAATCATTGCCTTCCTTTCACTCAATTCACCACCCACCCTTCTCATCACTCGCCATGTATACCTGTGGATCATTTTATGCCTGAAGAGGGTATTGGCTATCACCAACCCCCTCCCAGCACAAATGTCCACTAACGCACTCCCATTCTCATCTATCTCAGCAGGCACACCCCACTCACCAACTATTCCATCCACCTTCACATTCCCAACTTTACCATTCATATCACCAATCAAAAACACTCTATCATTCCTTCCAAACTTTTCCATGCACACTTCTACATTTGTCCAGAACTCTTCTCTCACTCTTCTAGCATGATCTTGCGTTGGCGCATACACACACACAATCGCCCACATTTGTATTCCAACTTTCAACTTTATCCACACAATCCTTGATCCAACTGATCCATACTGTCTTATGCTCCTCTTCCATCTTTTACTCACAACTACACATACTCCTTCCTTTGCCCTCTCATTCTCACCTACTCTTGCACATATACCCCATCCATACTCCCATTCTCTCACACTTTCTCCTCTCCATTTTGTTTCAGTTATTCCACATACATCCACATTCGCATCCTCAAGCACCTGGACAGTCTCTCTCTCTTTCACCTCATCACGGGGTTTAATTTCAAGTGTGGTCAGTGGATGCGCCCATCATCCATTCACTTAGTGTAGCGGTAGTCTATTTCAGGGAAGCTCTACACTAAGTGGCAAGCCAATGCGCAGGGTTGTAACCTTATACCTAACCAACACATGTTCATTACGTGTCAACAAGTGGATTGGCTGAGGTTTAGTGCCCTTCCCCTGAAAACAAGTAACTAAAAATACAAACAAGAAGCCTCGGACAAGGACGGACAAACAGGTGACGACCAAGGACCGAACAAAGGACGTGGTACGGATTGCAACATGGAATGTAAGAGGTGTGAATCATGAGGTGAAAGAGAGAGATTGTCCAGGTGCATGAGGGTGTAAAACTGGGTGTATGTGATTAAGTGAGACTAAATGGTGAGGTGAAAGTGTAAGATAGTGGAAGTATAGATGGGGTATATGCGTGGGAATAGGTGAGAGGGCAAAAGAGGGAGTATGTATTGCTGTCTGCAACAGAAGGAAGGAGAATATAAGAGAGAATCAATCAGTTGGTCCAAGGATTGTGTGGGAAAGACTGAAGGTGGGAATACAAACTTGGGCGGTGTGTGTGTATACACGTCATCACAAGATCGTGCAAGCAGAGCCGATGAAGAGTTCCGAGCATTTGTGGAGGCGTGCATGGAAAAGTTTGAAAGGAATGAGAGAGTGCTTTTCACTGGAGATATCAATGGAAAAGTAGGGAATGTGAAGGAGGATGAAGTAGTTGGCGAGTAGGGTGTGCCTGCAGACGTGGATGAGAATGGCAGTGCTCTTGTGGACATTTGTGCGGGGAGGAGGTTGGTGATAGCTAATATCCTTTTAATATTTATATGGATGGTGTTGTAAGGGAGGTGAATGCAAGAGTGTTAGATGGAGGTCAGAGTCTGGTGAATGTTGATGGTAGAGAGACGAATCTGAAGCAACTACTGTTTGTGGCTGATACTGCACTGGTGCCTGATGAAGAGGAGAGGTTGAGACAGTTGGTAGAGAGTTTGGAAGGGTGTGTGAAAGGAGGAAATTGAAAGTAAATGAGAATAAGAGTAGAGTGATGAAGTGTGCGAGGTTGGTAGATGGTAGAAGGATGATTATTGTTCTGAATGGTAAGCTGCTTGAAGAGGTAGAGTGTTTTAAGTATTTAAGGTCATATGTTGCTGTGGATGGAAGAAGAGATGCAGAAGTGAGGTTTAGAATGAATGAAGTAGGAAACGTGCTGGGAGGAATGAAAAAAGTGTGTAGATGTCGTTCGCTTACAATGGCTGTAAAGTAAAGGCTGTATGAGGGTGTAGTGGTACTGACTGCATTATATGGGGCTGAAACATGGAATATGGGTGTAGCAGAAAGAAAAAGTTTGAATGTAATGGAGATGAGGTGTCTGAGGAGTATGTGAGGAGTGAAGCATATGGATTATGAATCGAGTGAGAAATGATGAAGTGCAAAGGAGAACTGGAGTTGTGTGGAAGATGGCTGATCGAACTGAGCAGAGGCTGTTGCGATGGTTTGGGCATATTGAGAAAATGGATAATGAGCGATTGGTGAAAAAGATAATTAGATTTGATGTGAGAGGTGTAAGGCTGAGAGGAAGACCACGAATAGGATGGATGGACAGTGTGAAGAGAGCATTGGATTCAAGGTGGATGTCTGTATAGCAGGGAAGAGTGGCTGTGCGTGATAGAAATGATTGAAGAGAAATGATGACACAGCCCTGAGGGGATATTCTCCCGTATTTGGTCTGATCAGGTAATCAGGTCAGGTGTGGGTAAGGTGATGGGTCCATTATGATGTGGCAGGGGTAAACCAGGTCTGCTGTCAGGACCTGCTGCGGATGTCACTGATTGCACTGCGCAGTTGACCCTCGTGCGGTGTAGCGTGGTGAGGATCTGTCCCTTCTCCCCTTGGGGCTAAGATGCAAATGAGTGGATGAGTAAATTGGGAGTGTGTCGTCCTGTCTCGGCTACCTCCCTTTCCTTGGGGGAAGCAGCTTAGGTATATATATATATATATATATATATATATATATATATATATATATATATATATATATATATATATATATATATATATACTGTATATATACAGAGTGAGAGAGAGAGAGAGAGAGAGAGAGAGAGAGAGAGCGGAATCTGTTTTACCTTTGCCTCAAGAGTAATTGTCCAGGGACAGTCCAGGCTAAAAGTTTTAAACAAAAATAATTTCACCCAGTGATGCGGGAAAAAGATTTACTGGCGTGATTTACGACCAATGGATGGTCTCATTGGTGCTACCTAAGCGATGTTTGATGACCCAACCACATTCTTCTGCTTTATATCTTATTGCTTCTAATTCAGACTACGTTGTTATGCCACTGATGTCTCTCATTTTTTCAGTTTCCCTTACTTTTGTTTTTTTCCCCAGAAATAAAGGAATGCATTTTTTTGCTACATTTAAACGGAACTCATGGTAGTAGCCACCGCTTAAAACAGACGCTGTGAACACATCCGCGGAATGGGATCGGAAAGTATACTGTCCCAGAATATTCTTTTAACACATTTGCCTCCTTGATACAACTTTACCTGCTTGCCCGTTTAGGTTTCCTTTGGCACAATGTCCATTGCCACTATGGTATCGAGCCACTAATACCAGAAATGCTATCTTATGCTGTAGTCTCTGGAATTCACTTAAATCATTTGTGTGCAGTGTGAGTGACGTCTCAGTTTTCAAAGCACAGATAAAGTTTCGTGCTTAACTACTGAAAAATTTGTTGCATTGTTCTCCTGTGCTTCCTCCTCTCCATCTGTGTTTACTTTTCAACTATACCCTTTACAGTAAAATATATCGCTTCTTTTTATTTCGTTTCTTTTGCTTTTCATATTTTTTTTCCATAGCGTTATGGATGTTTCATTATTACTTTACACTAACTGAAAAAATGGAACTCCTCTGAGGTGGTTTGGCCATGTGGAGAGGATGGAGGGTGAAAGACTGACGAAGAGAGTGTATGTGAGTGAGGTGGAGGGGGGAAGAGGGAGGGGGAGGCCGAGGATGAGATGGAGGGATGGGGTGGAGAGGTATATGAGAGAGGGGGGTGTGAGTTGGGAGCAGGGCAGTGAAATGGCGGGGGACAGGGCGACTTGGAGGCGATTTGTTTGTGGCCACCCCAAACGGGATTGAGGCGTCTGGCAATAGATAGATAGATAGAAAATCTAGAAGGTTGTTAAATTGTCCTTGGACAGTTTTGATTAAGAAAAACTTATCGCAGCCATTGCCTACTAGAGGCCGAACTATAAAAGGAACTTGAGGTCAGGGTTACTGATCTTCTGCATGTCACCTTAGGTCAGCAAGATCTCCAAGTCCACCGGACTCGGTGGCTCTAGCTTTATTCTTTCATGTAAGATCAGGTGACACCTCTGACTAGTGGAGTAGTCCAAAGTTTGGGACTATAGGTGACCTGAGAGAATAATGATCCGATCTGGACTATATTAAATTCCGCATTTTGGCCATGTCCCAGGAAAATGGCATAAAAATATGAGCTCACTAACTTAATAGGTTCTAGAGCTTTAGAGCCACCTTTTTTCGGATCCTATCTGGGTTTTAGTTGTTGGATCAGGATGATATTTGGTCACATGAAGCGGCCAACCAGTGCTATAATATAACAAAGAACGAAGGCCAGGGATCAATCGGTATGCGAATTGCAGCTATTTAGATTTTCCCCAGAATAATAAAAATAGTGACAAAAACAAGAAAACTTTCCACAGGAATGTAGGAAATATGAACAATAATGATATCAGGAATTCGAAGCTATAGGAAATGTATGAAAGAAGAGACTATTAGAAGGCAATGCCATTGACAGCACGGTGAAATGGGAAGATTTTTTTTCTTTTTATGCGAAGAAGAAGGAATCAAAGGCCACGAGCCCGCAAATTGTTCCTTTCAAAAGAAAAACATAATACCAGAGAGAATTCCAAATTCAAGATTCGTTCATTTTGAGATGCCTAGACACACTGCGTTTGAAAGACTGGAAATCATAGGAAGTAGGAAATACAGACAGAGGGAGACAGTTCCAGAGTTGACCTGTTGCATAAATGAAGAGCTGGGAGTAATGGTTAACTCTTGCATTAGAGAGTTGGACAGAAAAGGGATGATTTTTTTTTTTTTTTTTTTTTTACGTGAGGAAGAAGGAATCAAAGGCAACGAGCCCGCAAAACTGTTCCTTCCAAGAGAAAAGAAAAAAAAACAAGAGAGAGCCATATTAAAGATCCATTCATTTCGAGATGCCTGGACACACTGCGTTTGAAAGACTGAAGATCATAGGAAGCAGGAAATACAGACAGAGGGAGACAGTTCCAGAGTTGACCTGTTGCATAAATGAAGGACTGGGAGTAACGGTTAATGTTTCCATTAGAGAGTTGGACAGAAAAGGGGTGAGAGTTTGCTGCTAGACGGGTGCTACGCGCCCGTCGTAGAGGTGGAGGAATGCATGCAGACAGTTCAGAGGAACAGTGACCATTGAAGTAGCGACAGAAAAGAGATAAAGATGCAACTATGCGGCGAAGAGACAGAGGTTGAAGGAAGTCAGTAAGAGGGAGAGAGTTAATGAGATGAAAAGCCTTTGACTCCACCATATTGAGAAGAGCGGTATGTGGGGAGCCTCCCCACACACGAGAGTTGTACTCCACGCAGGGGCGGATAAAACCCCTGTATAGAGTCAACAATTGTGCAGGGGTAAAGAAGGAACGGAGTCGGCTTAGCATACCCAATCTCTTGGAAACAGATTTTACAAGAGATATAATATGATCTTTCCAAGATAAGTCCCGAGTAAATGAAACCCCAAGCATGTTCAAGGATGATGCAGGATTAAGTTGAATATCATTAAACATTAGTGGGTATACCTGTGGAAGATTTTGTCGGGTTGATAGGTGCAAAAAAGGAGTCTTTGATGCATTAAAAACAACCAGATTATTTTTACCCTAGTCAGAGATACAAGCCAACTCAGACATTAGGTGTGCCATAGCCTCATCCCTTGTTTGTTGAAGTTACTGCTGAGATGGACGTTGTGGGAATCGAAAGGAAAGGTGAAGGGTGGAGTCATCAGCGTATGAGTGGAAAGATTAGATGTACAGCTTGGAAGGTCATTGATGAATAAAAGGAAGACAGTTGATGACAGGACAGAGCCCTCAGGAACACCACTGTTAATAGATCTAAGAAAAGAATGATGGCTGTCTACAACAGCGGATATAGAACGACCAGAAAGGAAGCTAGAGATGAAGGCACAGATAGAAGGATAGAAACCGTAAGAGGGCAGTTTGGAATTTAAAGATTTATGCTAGACTCGTTCGAAAGCCTTTGAGATGTCAAGTGCAATGGCAAAGCTTTCGCCAAAGTCCCGAAAGGAGGATGACCAGGAGTCTGAAAGGTAGATGAGAAGATCGCCTGTGGAGCGTCCCTGACGGAACCCATACTGACGATCAGAAAGAAGGTTGTGATAGGAAAGATGCATTAAAATTTTTCTATTAAGAATAAACTCAAAAACTTTTGAGATACAGGATGTTAAAGCAATTGGACGATAGTTAGAGGGTTGGGAATGGTCACCTTTCTTAGGGACTGGCTGAATGAAAGCAAACTTCCAGCAAGAAGGAAAGGTACAATTTGACAGACAAAGGCAAAAGAGTTTGCCTAGGCAGGGTGCAAGCACAGAAGCACAGTTCTTGAGAACAACAGGAGGGACTCCATGAGGCCCTTATGCCTTATTAGTACTGAGGCCTGTGATGGCAGAAAATACATCAGCTGAAGAAATTTTAATGTTAGCCATGAGGAAGTCAGAGGGGGGAAGTGATGGAGGAACAGCACCGGAATCGTCTAAGGTGGAATTGGAGGAGAAAGTCTGAGCGAAGAGATCTGCTTTATCAGTAGAAGAAATAGCTACAGAGCCATCAGAGTAGAAAAGAGGAGGGAAGGATGATGAGGTAAAGTTGTTAGAAAGGTTTTTGGTAAGGTGCCAGAAGGAGAGGGAAGAATTCGAGTTAGAGGGTTAAGAGCATTTTGTACGGATGAAATTATTTTTAGCAGAGCGAAGAACAGACTTAGCACGATTCCGGGCAGAAACGTATAAAAGATGTCATTCAGGGATGGGTTGGCTCCAGTACCTTTTATAGGCCCTCTCCTTGTTGCGGACGGCATTAGAACGAGCGTGATTAAACCAAGGTTTTCGTGCATTAGTCAAAGGATATGAGAAAGGAATGTATGCTTCCATGCATGAGAGAATAACCTCCGTAATGCGCAAGGCAAACCCAGTGCAATTATCCCGTCGAAAAGGTGGAGGGATGCAAGCAGACAGTTCAGAGGAGCAGTGGCCATTTAAGTAGTGATAGAAAAGAGATAAAGATGCAACAGTGCAGCGAAGAGACTGAGGTTGTAGGGACTCAGTAAGAGGAGAATTAATGAGACGAAAAGCCTTCGATTCCACCCTATTGAGAAGAGCTGTAACTGGGGAACTTCCCCACACATGAGAGTTGTACTCCACACAGGGGCGGATAAAACCCATGTATAGAGTCAACAATTGTGCAGGGGTAATGAAGGAACGGAGTCGGCTTAGCATACCCAATCTCTTAGTTGCGGATTTTACAAGAGATGTAATATGATCTTTCCAAGATAATTCCCGAGTAAATGAAACCCCAAGCATGTTCAAGGATGATGCAGGATTTAGATGAATATTATTATACATTAGTGGGTACACCTGTGGTAATTTTGTCAGGTTGATAAGTGTAAGAACTGAGTCTTTGATGCCTTAAAAACAACAAAATTACTTTTACCCCAGTCCGAGATACGAGCCAAGTCAGACATTAGGTGTGCCATATCCCCATCCATAAAGCAGAGAAGCAAAATTTAGTATATCATACAATATTAATTGACTGAGCGCAATAGGAAAGTAGGTATTGTATAGGCTTCTAGCAACCAATGAGGCATTAATATGTTTGGTGTAGTGGAAAAAGTATACTGCACAAGATTGGTGTAAACGGTATGAGTGACTGAGAAGCTGGTGACTGAAAAAATAAATAAATAGGGTCTTAAAGGAAAGATTTTTGGAAAGGGATAATTGACTAAACAGAAAAACATGGTTAATGTTATTTTCTCTATATATATTTAGAGAAAAGGTGCATGGCATTGAGTACATGTTTAACAACGCCCAGTCACTACTTGCAAATGATGTAATCATATTTTTGAATAATGTTATAATATCTATCCATAATTAGAGAAAAGGCACATGACAGTGAATACGTGTGTTACAACACCCAAACACTAATTGAAAACGATGTAATTATTCAGTTTAGTTGAAATTACCCAGTATTTACTTAATGTGCTTTTAAATTGGAATATTTAATTTACCTGATGTAAAACTGAGTAGAAATCAAAGGATGGTGGATAAGAGTTGATGTATAAAGGATGTAAAGAAAAGGATGTGGAAGTTCTCACCAGCATTGTTTGTTAGTGAAGGAGTTCTGCTGGTTGGTGAGAAAGTAATGTTACGTCCCCGTCCCACATTGCCACGGGCTCAAACAGCAGTCCTACAGTATAGGAAGGACGTTGCCCAGTGAGTTGTTCTTCCTATGGTCAGCCTTTACGTGTACAGAACACAAGATTGGCTGAGGAGTGTTAAAGAGATACTGTCTTCTTAAGTTCACTGTCTTTATTTTCCATATCATTACAATGAATGATTTCCAACTTCATTATTCTCAAACGCACTGGAGCTATACAGTCTTTACTAACTGCAATTACACTTAAGCTTGACAACACTTCACTATTTTCCACAAGTACCGATGGCATACAAATTTCAGTAACACTTCACTGTTTGCCAACAACACATCAATGTTTTCACAATTACAGAAAATATACAAACTTTACAGACACTGCACTACACTCAAACCGAACTGAAAACAGACTGAACCTGCTCTAGTTTCTTCCCCATCCTTGTTTAAGCTTGCATTTCTCTAGAAACGTCTTCATTTTTCCTCAGTTCTCGTGCATTCCAGAAAGAGGGAGCACAGTTACCAACTCTGAGTCAACCAAAACATGCCAGAGCTCTCCCACACTGCACAACAATAAATTATTTAGCATACAAACTTAAATTAAATTACATAACAAGCAATCACATAAATAAAACATTATAGAGAAAAAGAGCACAAAAATTAATGCATAACTTACGAAACAACTACGCTTACAACCAGCAAGCAATCTGGCAACTCTCACTCGCACCGGATCCACGGTAAACATCGGGAATCAGTGAGAAACTTCTCGACTACCTAACTGGCAAATCCCACTTCTTAATAGTAAAGTTGTAGAGAACTGTATGTGACTTTGAGTGAGTCTCTGATGAGGCCCGTACCAGTAGTAAGACATATAAAGGAAAAGTGTAATGATGTTTAACCTGTCACCTCCCAAGCTATTTCACACCTCCGACACCCCCCAGTCCCGAGCTATTTTGGATTTTTTTTTTTTTTTGGCTAAAACCTCCACTTTTGGTGAGAAACATCGAAAATTCATAGAGAAATCGCTCACCTGAGGTTTAGAATACTTGATACAGGTAGCAGTACCTCCTTACCTTACTGGGTTTTCTATCAGGCTGGCACCAAAGAAAACGAGTTCTATGGGAGGGTAACTATTCCACACCACTCATAAACGGTATTTGTTTATTTATTTGGTACGAATTTTTATGTAGTACGAGAGTATATTGGTTTTCAAACAGTAATATAGGCAATATAAGCATTGTTTCACTCACTAACTCATCAACATACCTGACCTTTTTTGGCAACATTACCTGATCATCATTTCTGACTGTTTCTTCCTCTAATGCTATGTAAACTTTGTCCTCCACATTGTCATCGATTGGGGAATCACTCTGGCCCTGAATGTCTTTATTGGTGAGGTCACTGGTAACAGGTGAATTGCCGAGACAATGGCGTGCGGGGGGGGGGAGGTTATGCGGTGTAAGGCATTGTCCCTGTCTAACATCTTGCAGAGGAATAGAGGAAGGTGTCCCGTGTATACGTACGAAAAATCACGAGCGAAAATTGAAAATTGTGCAAATTATGAACCTTGCAATTGTGTGACGTACCAGTACATCGACGGGACTAGCTATGACAAAATGTTGCAACGTACCCATACGTCAGTGTCATCAAAATATTTACTTTGTACTAGTGGACTACAGTTATGATTTTAGATTATTTAAAACTGATTGGTCCATTAAGAACAATGGCACATTTTCAAATTTATTCTATTTCCCCCCTAGCTTTTAGTTACATTTAAGGTTCTTTCAGACTAAAGGGAAGAAAACAGAGCTCTCTTTAACCCCATGATTATTAAAATATTTTCATTTATTTCCCTGTCAATTTAATATTGCTAGAAACCATGCAAAAGTTATAATAAACCTCGCTAAATCAAACTTTCTTCAAAATCAAGCATCAAAACTACTTAACAACCCTAATGACAATAGAATGTTCTGGTCAACTCTCAAGTCTTTCAACAATTACTTTAACAAGTCATCATCCATTCCTCCACTAAAATCATCAGATGGCAGCATTACATATGACCAGCGGGGGAAAGCGAATATCTTTGCCTGTACATTTGACAGAAATTCTACCATAGAGGAAGTCAGCCAGAACTTCCCAATACTACAGTAGAATTTGACTCTCCTGAAACTGTTCCACTTAAAACACAGACTAGATACGTAAAATCCATCCTAGACAATTTACCAACCAACAGATCTCCAGGCCCAGATGGAATTTCTCCAATTGTTTTGAAAAAATGTTTCCCAGAACTTGCCTCTGTTTTAGCTAAATTATTCAGACTATGCATACGTACTTCTTCATTCCCTGATTCATGGAAAGAAGCCAATATCCACTCAGTTCCAAAGAAAGGAAGTTCCTCTGACCACTCTGATTACAGACCAATAGCTATCACATAAGACTGGTAAAAAAATTTAAATTTTAGTTAATAAGCACATAGTTAAACATATTGGATCCAACAACTTCATTAGTAATATCCAATATGGTTTTCACCACAAAAGATACACCATTAACATACTCAATCTCCTGACTCATACCATTCATCAATCAATTGACCAACATGGAGAAACTCATGCAGTAGACCTTGATATTTCTAAAGTTTTTGACAGAGCGTGGCACCGTTCCCTATGGTCCAGACTCCCTTGCTATGGACTAACGTCTTTTGTTCCTCTGCTATCCTCAAATCTCAGCGACAGAAAAGTAAGACTAAAACAAGATGATGTATATTCCAATTTCCACTCCATCAGTGCTGCCGTGCCACAAGGATCAGTTCCGGTGCCAACCCTGTTCCTGGTTCATATTAATGATCTCTTATTTGTCACCCACAATCCCATCGATTCATATGCAGATGACTCAACACTTTCTAGTTCATTCACACTCAAAAACCCATTTACAAAATTTAATATCTCCAACAAGTCAAGAGTGAGAGCCGTGGAAATGAGTTATTTAAGAGGAGCCTGTGGAGTCACATGGAGAGACAGGCTGACGAATGAGGATATAAAGGAGCATTGTGGTGTTGATGTGGATGTGATAGGAAGCGTTATGAGGAACACACTGAGGTGGTTTGGCCATGTGGAGAGGATGGAGGGTCAAAGACTGACGAAGAGAGTGTATGTGAGTGAGGTGGAGGGGGAGAGAGGGAGGGGGAGGCCGAGGATGAGATGGAGGGATGGGGTGGAGAGGTATATGAGAGAGGGGGGTGTGAGTTGGGAGCAGGGGAGTGAAATGGCGGGGGACAGGGCGACTTGGAGGCGATTTGTTTGTGGCCACCCCAAACGGGATTGAGGCGTCTGGCAATAGATAGATAGATAGAATATCTCCAACCCTCAGCTTATCTAAGATCAATGCACTGGGACAAAATAACCTTCTCTCAATGCTAGTAGAACCAAATATATGCAATTTACTAATAGACAGATATTGCCAGGTTCGTATATTACCTTCAGTGCTACTAATATTCCTATCTCTAAAAGTACTGAAATTCACGGTGTCTCACTTAAAATTGCCCTCAGCAGGACCTCTCATGTCAGATCACTTGCCAAAACCGCCTCAAAGAAACTTGGATTATTGTGCAGAGCTCATAACCTCTTCACTGGCGAGCAGTTAGCTATAATTTATGTCATGTGCGTCATCAGCTTGAATATTGTTCACCCTTGTGGAATGGATGTCGAGAGATAGCAGTAAAACAACTAGACAAAATTTAGAACAAAGCTGTTGGAATTATTAATAGCCCTGCTGTTACTAATAAACTACCTCCCCTACAAGTAAGAAGGAATGCTGCCTTCCTTGCATTATTTTATAGATACTCTTATGGCAAATGCTCAGACGAAGTTGCGTCCATTGTGCCACCTCTCCATGCCTTCCCTCGTGCTACACGGGCATCTGGTAGCGCTCATGACTGGAGTTTCACACAGCCATATTGTAGAACTTCTGCCTATCAGAATTCTTTTATTCCCCGAACTGCATCTTTCTGGAACTCGCTTCCCCGGAGTTGTTTCCCTCCAAACTTCAACCTACAGCTGTTCAAGTCCAACTGTTACAGATTTTTTATGAATGGAGGACGCCAGTAATCCAGTGTAAGGACTATTTATTTTATTAATATGTTTTTCCTTCTTCTGTCCTGTCATTAAGAAATAAAAAGATATTTCATCCTCACTGATCGCAGATGATTTTATTCAGCAGAGAAGGTCCATAGGTAGTGACAAGGATTTACAGCGATCTTTAAAACGATTTTGCAGCACGGGCATGTCCTTGATATTTGATTCTGGTTAGGGCCAGATGATTCCACTGAGTACAGAACAACTTTCCACAGTCAGTGGGATTAAAAATCTCCAAAAAGGCTTTTCGTTATGAACGTGGAATGAAGGAGGAGAATGAGAGTGTGAGCTGAACGAAAAAATTAAAAATATCAGAAACACTAGAGTGAGTAACTGTCCCTAGTGTTGGAAGTGTGGACTTGTAAATTTTGAACGCACTGTGTGATCGTTACTTATTACTAACCATATCTTATGGTATGGGAACATGGAAAACACTGGAATGTCATGTGCTATCAAAGGAAACAATTAAAGACGAGTTTCCTCAAAAGTGCTTCTGGAATTGTTAAGGAAAAAAAAGGACTAGAGAGTCTGTTTCTGATGTGGATTTGGATGTTATAGGTTTTGTTTTTGATCAACTCCAGTCTGAATTGCCCAAGACCCATCAACTGCAGACGTGCAAGCAACCGCCCTTGCACGACTTTTTTGTGCAGGAGACAGATGTTCCCTTGCGACTGACAGCGCCTCACCATAGCAAGGTTTAGGTCCTAGATGGAAGCAGCATTTGAGTGTCTGCACCCAGTTAACAGAGGCACCATTGCAGGTTCCACGTCACCTCGTAAATGAGTATATGGTTACCACCTAATAGTGTAAATTATTTCCTAGGTTACAGAGACCCATTTGGCTTATCATTCAGTGTAGAGCCACCTGAAGTGGAAAGAATAGCATTAAAAAGTGACATAAAAGAAAGGGAGAAGTAGGAAGAGAGGAGGACAGACACAGAGATAGAAGGTGATAGAGAAAGGAAGAAATATGCAGCGCTACATTAAGTCAGAGGATGATTGTTGGTACCAGCTACCACCGAATGTCATAACAATCATCGAAAGTCATTCTGTAAGCAGAGGAAAGAATTAGTCAGAGATGAAGAGATTGTCGTAAAGTAAATGAAAAAGTAAATTTGTCTGGATGAAAAGTAATGCAGTAAAATACATGAAAGAGGAAGTCACTTGCCAAGTTAAATAATATAGTCAGAACAGTTCATACAGGCACAGAGTAGCCTATGTATGTTTGAAATGTTTTCGTGAACAACTAGCTCTAGTTATGGGAAATTCAGTTTATAATGTAGTGCATAATCGGTTTCATTCTCAAGGGTGGCGGATATTGCTTTCAGTTAAAAACTGTCGTTAAAATTACGGCCCACTTTCTGGTGCAATTAAAATTTGGATTACAGAAGGTATATCAGACGGAAAATTACTACACTCACGCTTTCTTTGTCCTTCCTAGAATATAATCTTAGCTACAAAGGTAATAAATCATTTATATGTTTCCAGTTCTTTGTCAAGGACCACGGAATGATGGCTGAAGCACTTTGCTCTTATATCCTGACTGTCCGAATTATGAGACTAATCTCCGGGTTTCAGTGGGCATTACTCAGTCAGGACAAAAACGCCTTAATTAGAAGAAGTTGAGCGCAGGAGAGACCATCTCATTCAAGAAGCCCCAAAGTTTACCCAGCGTCATTTTAATGAACCACTGCAATTTTCCACAAGAAAGAAAAAGAAGAGCACAGAATGAATAACACCCCCAAACCAGCGGTTGGGATAGGGACAGAAAAATAAAAATTTGTCGACCTTCATCCTCGAGGGATTACTTTTAAAATCGAAGTAATTCATTCGTCACCTAACTCTTAACCCGTCCTGCAAATTTCGTTCAAACCACATCAAAACTCCTTAAGAACATTTTGTCCAGTGACCATGACCCTTGACATTTCCCAAAGACCTTGAACTTTCAGTGATCTCAAAATTGAATCTCCTTGTCCTCGTTTAAAACCCCGTCACTTTCGCAAAACTCACAGATGAGAAATACTTAACTTGGCCTTGCTATGACACCTTGACCCATTGATTAAAATAAAGGTCATCTTCTTGAGTGATCCTCATTTCATCCAACAGGTTTGTTCTAAATCAGATTTTAGAAACTGATTTAGGTATTATGTTCACACCCACTCACCCACCCACCCACCCACACACACACACACACACACACACACACACACACACACACACACACACACACACACAAAAGGGTTGAACTTTGACCTTGCGCTGCAGCCTTGACCTTTTACTAATTGTTCACAAAACTGAATTCCTTCTTCCTTTCTGAACCCGTAACGCTTTTGCCAAGCTTGGTTCAAATTAAATGAATTTGTTTAAGTTACCTTGCCATGTGACCTTGACGACTGATCTCTCCCTGTGACTATTACCTTCAATTAACTGCTCTCAGAAAGAACTGTCATTCCTGTCTTATCCTAAACCCTTCACATATTCCGGCCTATTTGGATAAGCATTGTTTATCCTACCCTATAACCTTTATCTCTGACCAACTGTTCCCAAAAGTAATAAGTTTACATCTTGAATGTCTATCAACATTTCTGCCTAGCTTGGCTAATATTAAATCAGAACTTTTTTTTTTTTTTAAGAACGAGACACACACGGGTCGATTATTGATCATGCATTGCGACCTTGACCTTTGAGTGTCCTCAAGACTGGATTACTTCGTCCTTGCTTTACCCTCAGGCCTTCCCTCAAGTTTTGTCTAAATGGGATAAAAACTCATTAACTTGCCATTGTTTGGCAAAATTTTAACCCGGTCCAGTGACCCTGACCTTTAAACTATCGTTCTCGAAAACACTTAGTTTACACAGTGTTCGCCATTGAACCGTTCTATCTAGTCTGGATTAAATTGAAAAAATAAAATAAGCACACACACACACACACACACACACACACACACACACACACACACACACACACACACACACTTGCTCGTGTGGGCCGCTTAGAACAAAAAAAAAAAAAATGCTGCCACTTATAATCTTTGAATTCCATTTTCACCATCCACAAACAATAGTTTTTAGCCCAAGCAACCCCGGGGGTGTGAAACTGTTAAGGACAATATACTTTGCCATTATGCTGATTACCTACAGTATATCTGACCTTCCTTTTGGCTGACTACAGCGAAACACGCATCACAAAATGGGTAAATTTCTGTAAGCATTTCGGACTATGCAAACGTAGTCCAACGATTCGCAAGAATAAAAGAAAAATAAAGGAGAAAGTTATATCCTGTGTTTTCCTCCCACTCGTTTAATCAGGGCAGGATAACATTTTCTCATCTTGGATACGCAGATTAATTATCCTTCATTCAATTCTTCCGTTAGTTTCTTACTAGAATCTTGACTCTTTTTGGATATCGCTAGACGAGGTTTTGTACTCACGACACACCATTTTTAGGTAAGGGCTATAAAGTGTCTAAGAATCCCTGAGTGAGATGACGTCTTTTCATATTAATTCTGGTTATGGCCTGAAGAATGTAATGACCATAGAAAAAAAACCTTGCAAGGATGAAATTAACAAATTTACACTATCTTTCCTTTCACTGTCACATATATTATAATGGTAGTCGGAAACGCAATTATTCTGTATTACCGTTGGTGACAAATAAAAAGACTGACCACAGAGACATAGTTTTCTAATCTGTTTGTCTGTTAGTAGCCAGATGTTTAAATCCAGGAATCGGTGGCCACAAACATGTCGCCACCACGCCACTCTGTCTTTAGTCATTTGATTACTCAGCCCCCAACTCAAACCAGTCCTTTTCGTGTATCTCTACCCCATCCCCTAACTCATCCTAGTCCTCCAGTTCCCAATCACTCTCTCCACCTCATTCACATACACTCTTCTCTAGTTAGTCTCTAATTCTCTATGCTATCCTCGTGGCCACACCACCTCAGGGCACAATAAACACATTCCAGCACATCAACATATGTAGCACAACGTTGTTTAACGCCCCCATTTGCATATGCCTGTCATTCTAATCGGAACCCCACTTCCGACTCTAAAATTTTTCACTGTATACACTCCTGTCTTATGTCCTTCCATCATTGTTCAAGCTTCCTTTTCATACAATAAAATGAAGATGATAATACTTTCATACAACGACACATTTAATTTCTTGCATAATTCCACGTTCCTTACCACTACCCACTGAATGCTTGCCATTTTCCTTATTGTAATCTTTCTTTCATTTTGTCCCCTGAACTTCCATTTTTGTCGTAACACTGTTATAATATTGGGAAGCACTCGCATTCTCCTTTCCTTTATAATTAAGCCGCACACAATGATCCTATTACCCTCAAAGACCTGATTTTTTTTATTTGCTACAGTCGTTTAAAACCTATTCACAGAACTTTGTAACTCCCACTCAATAACCCCGAGAAAGAGCTGCAACAATTTATCAACGTGAGTATCAAAGCATATGGAGAAAAAATCAGTCAATAGACAAAAGTATGAAAAGTATATAAACTAACAGTAAATTATGATGACTGCACCGAGGAGTTTAATATTAAAGTGAAAATGCAAAATCACTGGCAAAACTGAACGAGACATCGTGGCAAAATGTTCACGTAAAGCTAAAGCCCCAAAGGCTTCTTATTTAACTGTGCATTGAGTAACTGAGATAAGAATCATGCCGTATATTACCGCCCGATTAGTATAACTTCTGTTACAAATACGGTCATTTTATACTTTGATAAGCCTAATCTTATGAGAGATGATTTAGACCGGGTTCCTAACAGTAGGTCATGCTGTCAAAATTTATTGAAACACACACACACACACACATATATATACACACATATATATATATATATATATATATAAATCGATTGATAGATCAGGGTTAGATACACAGACATATACTGTATACTGTAATTACATGGACAGACAGATAGATAGGCAGAAAGACTGATAGGTCAATAGATATGCAGATCAGGGTTAAATAGATGGAAAGAAAGATAATCAGATAAATACACACATACATCGATCAGCGTGGCCCTTATTCAGAGGGATAATTGAAACTTGAGTATTTTTATGCCGGACTTCTTTAAATTGTTCCTTGTTATAAGCAACTGCCATGGAAGAAATATGTAGGGAAAACAATAATATTCGGAGTTGGCTCAAAGGCATCGGAATTTGCCCCTTATAGGATCCGTATGCTTGTTGTATTTACGAGTATGTGCTATTTGTTGCACGTACTCTTTAGAGATTTAGTTCCGCTTTGTTTCAAGGCAAAATTTTATCACACTCATACATATTCATCAAATACACACGCTTTGAAATACAAGTTAATCCTGGTTACAAAGGAATCGCGTATCATGGCTTACTTATCAGCATTGTTCATTTCTTGGCTGCAAAGTAGTTTTTCCGGCTCGTCTCGACAACTCATTCTGAAAGTGCCCCGTGTCTGCATGGTGCTTAGTCGATGCTAGAGAGCTGATGATTGCTTGGGCAGACTTGAAATTACCCTCTTCATTCTAGGTTAAGGTCTTCAGTCAGGAATCCAAGCAGTAAATCCGTTCAAATAAATACTTTTCTGCTCTTTGAAACAGAATCGACAAGCGTCTCGTGTTGTACTTTGGGCTGGTCCATCATCGCTTACTTTGGTGAATCATCTGTTCTCCCTATTTGTACTGGAGTTTTCAGGATAGCATCCTCTGTGTTCGACACCATACCTGAATCAAAGGGAATGAGAGGAAGCAAGTCCTTCGACAAATACTATTAATTATCCGACCATCTTGCGTGACGTGGCTGCCTTGATATTTCACTGAGGGTATGTGTGAATGTGCTGAAGGAACAGAAGGTCATTCCTATCTGTGCTGGGACCCACTGGTGCCAGAAACGAAGTTGTGAAGTAAACTTTTGTGAAATAATTGTTAAGATGTCACAGCCCCTGGGATTTCCTCACCTTCCAATGAAACTGTGACGTAAGAGTTAAACCTTTAGGCTGTACGCAGATATTGCCATCTGGCAAATTTCATGCATAGGTCAAGGAGCTTGGACCTAGATCCCACAGAGATGTGTTTTCCATGTAGAACATCATTAGTTGTAGAAGTTCACGATATTCTTCTTGTGGTTAGAAGTTCCTCAGTCACTTTTCAGTGAATAAAACAACATCATTCCTGATATAAGAAAAAATCAATATGATGAACTCGTCCGAGAAGGCACCCTCATGCCTTGTGGTTCAGTATGATGAACTTGTCCGGGAAGGCTTCCTCATGCCTTTTGGTTCAGTATGATGAACTCGTCCGAGAAGGCGCCCCCATGCTTTTTTTTATCACTCAATAGTCATTGTGCTTGGAAGAACTTGAAATCAAGGACAGCTGGTGCACTGGTGGGCTCCGAATATTTTTAAACTACCACTTATGACCAACTCCAGCATATGGTGCTAACAGCTGTAGCGCTGAAGATGCCTCCCTAGTAGCTGCAAGAAAATTACACAAACCACTGATGACCGCTCAATGTTGCTGCAAATTGTCAGGCACATGACACAGATCAAACTGTCTTTCCCCCATTGGTGGATGCCACTACACACAGTAAGTTGGTCTGGCCAGTCTCACTGGATGTGTTTGACGTCTGCAGCAGCATCTTCAAAGAGAAAATCCCTGCACCATGTGAGGTAGTGTGTGGGGTGAAGACAAGACAAAAGGGATGCAAGGAATAGCGTGGTGGAATGAGGAGGTGAGACATATCGTTACGCTAAAGAAGAAAGCATATTGCTATTGTATGGGGAGCAGAGGCGTGGAAGAAGATGAGAGATGGAATAGAGAGCTATATGCAGAGAAGAGAAGAGAGGTGAAAAAATTACTAAGAGAGATTAAGAAGTGAGTAGATGAGGACTTTGGAAATAATTGTGTAAAGAGAAGGGAATCTAAGAAACTATTCTTGAATGAGGTTATGAGAGTAAGCCAGGGTGATAAAGAAGGTAGCTGGGGAGTGAAAGATAAACCTGGCAGACTGCTGGTGGAGAAGGCAGAAAAATTGACCAGAATGAGAGAACATTTTAAGGGACTGTTAAACAAAGAGAATGAAAGTAACGCTAGTGTAAGTGGCAGGGAATGGCTGGGAGAAGGAGAGACATGAGAAGAGAGGAAGAGATCAGTAGGGTGGAAGTAGTGAAGGCAAAGAAGAAAGTCAAATTGGGGAATGCCCCCAGGAACTGATGGAGTCTGTGGTGCAATGATGAAGCATGGGGAAGAGATTGTTATAGAATGGATATGGAAAATGTGCAGATTGGCCTGGGAGGAAGATAGAGTCCGAGATGGTTGGAAATCAGATATAATTAATCGCCTGTATAAAGGAAACATAGGTGGTGGCTACCGCCATTAAAGCACGTGATGTAGTGCTGCATATTTCTTTCACCGTTATCATTCTGTTTCTGTGTCTGTCCTCCTCTCTTCCCATTTTTCCATCTTTTTTGTCACTTTTTATTACCCCTCTTTCTTTTTCAGGTGGCTTTACATTCAGTGACAAGCCTAATGGTCTTCACTAAGCCAGGAAACCATTTACAGTGCTGGATGGTCACCATATTACCACCCTGCACATGATCCCTGCGTTTCAGCAAGTGGGTTGGTGGAGGATTAGTGCCTTTCCCCGTAAAACCACCAACTCAAACAGCAACCCCATAGGGTACAGCCACTCCGGACGTAACGAGTGGGGAGGTAGCGTCGAGCGATGAGTGGCGAGGTGAGCGTCAACGCAATGTCTGTCCAAATAGGAAGCAGCAACCTAGCGTGCGACAAACACACACACACACACACACACACACACACACACACACACACACACACACACACACACACATACAGAGAGAGAGAGAGAGAGAGAGAGAGAGAGAGAGAGAGAGAGAGAGAGAGAGAGAATTATTTGCTCAAGAAAAAAGGGACAAAAGGCCAGGAGAACGCAAGATTGTTCCCTCCAAGAAAAAACAGAAACAAGATAACAGAGAACCAAATTCAAAATCCGTACATTTCGAGATGCCTGGACACACTGCATTTGAATGACTAGTGATCATAAGCAGCAGAAATACAGACAGAGGAAGACAGTTCCAGAGTTGACCAGTCGCATAAATGAAGGACTGGGAGTAACGGTTCATTATATATAAACACACACATATGTATACTGCTTGCCTTCATAAATTTGCAGGACTAATTTATAGCCCTTCCATCACAAAATGTTTGCAAATACCCCATTACCTTTGTTTCCACACTATTACTGAGCCCAAGACTACCAATTCTCGCCAAAACGTAAGAAAATAAACTTTTATATTATCGCATATATTCGCGTTTCACGATTTCCTAAAGTTTTGCACTGTCGCGTCGTGCACGATCACGAAAACTTCTGTTTGGTATGTTTCCAGCACTATCTGAACTTACCTTGGCCAAATGCAAAGAAAATTAGGTAGATGTCTATTGCCGTTCACGTGAAAGAAACGAACAGATCGCACAGACAGACAGACAGACAGACAGACAGACAGACAGACAGACAGACAGACACACACACACACACACACACACACACACACACACACACACACTGTATATAGATAGATAGATAGATCGACAGATAGTAAAAGCTCGATTAACCGGAATGCATGTGGATTCTTCCGTTCCGGATATGGAATTTTCTATATTATCGAATGTCACTCTTAGACATTTTCTGAGAGATCAAACAAATGAAATAGTACCAAAATTGGGACTTGATTTCATAAAGTACATTATTCAGTATTAAATACAGCACAGGTAAGATACAGTACAGGTACACTCACGCTCACTAATATCTGCCCAGGGGTGCCCCGTTCCTACCGCAGAATACCCAGGGAAGAGGGGAGGAGGGGACAAACGAGCTCCATCCGCCACTACGCCAGCTCCCGACCATCCCCCATACCCCTACCCAACCCCCCACCCAACCCGTCATTCTTAACTAGCAGTTATATCTCAAGCTGATTTCATACTTAACACTCTTGGTCCCACTACTAATACGAACACAGAACGTTAGGATATGTTAAAAGAATATAACTATCAACATGCTGCAGCAAGAAGTTAATGCATTATGACGTTGACAGTAAAACAAAAACGTTAACAACTGCCACCTCCGGCCTCCTGTGTTGAGTGGACTGCTTTGCGCGCGCACACACACACACACACACACACACACACACACACACACACACTGAAAAACACAAACATAAACACACCCTAACACACAGGCACAGACCCGGACGCACTCAAACACCCAACGCATGAGGCCTGGGATGGCCATTGTTAACGTTTTGTTTTATTGTCAACATTATAATGCATTAATTTTTTGCTGCAGCATGTTCATAGTCATATTATATATACATTTTACATATCCTAGTGTTCTATACTTGTGTATTAGTAATGTGACTATGAATGTAAAGTATGAGGTTAGCTTGAGATTCAACTGCCAGTTAAGAATAACGAGTGGGGGGCTGGGAGGGGTAGGGGTATGGGGGAGGGTTGGGAGCTGGGTAAAGGTGGGTGAAGCTCGTTTCGTCCCCCCCCTCCCGTCTTCCCTGGGTATATGGGGGTACGAAGAGGGCACCCTGAGCAGAAATTAGTGATCATGAGTGTACACTACAATACACACAAAAAGACAGCAAGAGAAATTATACAGGACTGAACACAAACCAGCAAACATTACCAAAAATTATTCAAAGAAAAATCCAGCATATGTTACAGGCCAAAATAATTCTGAAAACTTGATACACTACTTTATCCTGTACTGTACAGAACTAATCAAGAATTATAGGGTGACGACCGGTATCTGGAATATTTTAGACCCCATGCAGGATCGAATTTGCGTTCCAGTTATACGGATGTGCCGATGCATCGGATGCCGGTTAATCGAGCTTTTACTGTATATATAAATATATATATATATATATATATATATATATATATATATATATATATATATATATATATATATATATATATACTGGCATATATATATGTACATATATATCTATCTATTGCCAGACGCCTCAATCCCGTTTGGGGTGGCCACAAACAAATCGCCTCCAAGTCGCCCTGTCCCTCGCCATTTCACTGCCCTGCTCCCAACTCACACCCGCCTCTCTCATACACCTCTCCACCCCAGCCCTCCCTCTCATCCTCGGCCTCCCCTCCCTCTTCCCCCTCCACCTCACTCACATACACTCTCTTCGTCAGTCTTTCACCCTCCATCCTCTCCACATGGCCAAACCACCTCAGTGTGTTCCTCATAACGCTTCCTATCACATCCACATCCACACCACAATGCTCCTTTATATCCTCATTCGTCAGCCTGTCTCTCCACGTGACTCCACAGGCTCCTCTTAAATAACTCATTTCCACTGCTCTCACTCTTGACTTGTGTCCTTCCAACAATGTCCAAGCTTCACTTCTGTACGTTAGAGTTGGTATCACAATACTGTCATGTAGTAACTTTTTCACTTCCATGCTCACTTCCCTGTTTCTTATCACTCCTTTCAAAGAACCAGCAACCTTTCTTCCCTGCTGTACCCATTCAAGCACTTCACCCTCCAAACCTCCATCCTTACTCATCACACTACCCAAGTACTTAAAAGTACTCACATTTTCCAATTCCACACCATCCAACCTCGCTGTACATTCACTAACTTCACCTCTCTCAAAGACCATCACTTTACTCTTCCCTACATTCACCTTTAGATTCCGTTTCTTACACACTCTCTCAAACTCATCCACCAAGCCTTGCAGCTCCCCTTCGTCTTCACTCAACAACACAGTATCATCTGCAAACAACAGTACAGGGAGTTTCCAAATACTATCCTCTCTCACCACGGCCACTCCAACATCCACTACCCTACCTTGTACCTCTTTTATTACCCCATCCATGTACAGATTGAACAACCATGGAGACATGACACATCCCTGTTTCAACCCAACTTTCAAAGAGAAAAATTCACTTAGTTCACCATCCACACGCACTGCAGCCTTCGCACCATCGTACATACTCTTCACAGCATTCAACAACTTCCCATCTACTCCATATATTCTTAACACTTTCCACAATCCTTGTCTATCCACCCTGTCATATGCTTTCTCCAAATCCATGAAAGCCGCATACAACTTCTTTCCCTTCTCTAGAAACTTTTCCACTAAAGATCTAAGAAAGAATATCTGATCTACACAACCTCTTCCCTTCCTAAAGCCTCCCTGTTCTTCTCCAACTAATTTCTCTGTTCCTTCTCTAACTCTGTCTATAAGTATCCTACCATACACTTTTCCTATTATACTAAGAAGACAAATGCCCCTATGATTACCACACTCTTCTTTTTCCCCTTTTCCTTTGTACAAAGAAATAATTATACCTGACTTCCAATCCTCCGGGACTCTACCTTCCTCCCAGGCCAATCTGCACATTATATATATATATATATATATATCTATTTATATATATCTATATATTTATATATATATATATATATATATATATATATATTGTTTCATAGCCTATGATTTCATCATCCTTTGTGTAATTTTAACGCACAGTATGCTGCATGTTTGATCACGAGCGTGTTCTGCCTCAGTTCCCCCATTCTACCGTTATAGTAGAGTAAGTCGTCCTTTCTGTTGTTCAGAGCAGGATTGTCAACTCTTTGTCCCCATGGCTTCATTTGCGCGTCCTTCTTACAAGTTGTATCAAGCTCTGCCGGCCCCTATATAATGAGCTCAGTCTCTGCATTATTGCCACCTAGATCTACTCCTCATTTTGTTCACATCTCTGTCCTCCCCTGTACAGTCGTTATTATTGTGAGTGCTCAGGAAGTGTCCAACCATCTAGCAGCTATGTGTAATTTGAGTATAACTGTTGTTGCATTTTTTCTTGTACTGTGTAGCATAAGGTTAATTCTTAGGCCTAGTAAGGTTTTTGTAATTTATGTAAGGTTCTTGTCAGCCATCATTAATAATATTTTGTATCTGTAATAATATATCGGGCATTCACTGAGTATTATCTGGTATCTCATTTTAACAGGGCTGACTTAGATAAATTTACTCATGCTAATTTCGTGTTAATAGAGGCTATTGCAGTTAACCATATATTTAACCTGTTTTTTGCCATTACATTATCCTTATGAGTCCTGAATGTTTTGTTGTTAGTTTGAGCATTAAACTTTAACTTGTAATTTTACCTAACTCTTTTACTTTGAACCTGGACCTTTACGGGACAGTAGTGATTATTAGTATTCTCACTTAAAGTGTACATTATCTTTCTCTGTCCCGTAACATAAATTTGGCGACCTCTTATCAGGATATTCAGGATATTATCATAAGGATATTGCTTGATATTTTGTGACTGTGATTTATTCATGATGTCTACTATTACTACACATGATGAAGCCAAAGATTTTTTGTCAAATGTGCAAACAGTGTGTGATGTAGAAAACAGAACAAAGAATGAACTTAAGCTTGTTGCCCAACAATTGGGAATTGCTGTTCGCTCTCATCATTCTAAAGATCAAATTGTTGACATGATTAATGAAAGCTTGTTTAATGTAACTCCTCCAAATGAGCAAACGCAGATTGAAATAGCTAAGTTACAGCTAGCCCTGCAGGAGGCTCGTGTGAAGGAAGCTGAATTTCAAGCACGTGCTAAGGAGGCTGAGTCTCAGGCTCGGATTCAGGAGGCACAGATACAGGCTCAGGCACAAACTGAACTAGCTAGGATTCAGGCAGACCATGAGTATCGCATGAAACAAGGTGGAACTGGATCATCTAGCTCTAATGATTTTGATGTGGCTAAAAATGTTAAACTTGTCCCTCCTTTTAATAAATCTGATTTAACAAAGTATTTTCAGTTGTTTGAGAGGGTAGCTACAGGTTTTAATTGGCCCAAAAAGTATTGGCCAGTACTCCTTCAAACTGTTCTCAACGGTAAAGCTCAAGTAACTTATGCATCTTTGCCTCAGGATCAATCTGATAATTATGATGTAGTTCAGAGCTTGATTCTTAAGGCCTATGAACTTGTTCCTGAAGCCTATAGAGTAAAATTTAGGACAACTTACAAGCAAGATAAGCAATCCCATGTTGAGTATGCAAAAATCAAAGAAGATCTGTTAGAGCAGTGGTTAAATTCTAAGAATGTGGATTCTGATTTTGGTAAATTTAAGCAGATGATTTTGCTGGAGGACTTCAAAAGGCGTATTAGTAAAGATGTAAGCCTATATCTTGATGAGAGAAGAATAAATAATTTGTCTGATGCTGCAGTTTTAGCTGATGAATATGTTCTCACTCACAAAAGATATTCTAAAGAAAATGGGAAAGCTGAGATTAAGTACGTTGCCTCTACTCAGAGTACAGGTAACAGGAAAGAGAATAAAGATGATGTTTCTCAGGAAGTAAATACCAGCTTCACCTCTAGATTTCAGAAAAGTAAATGTACTTATTGTAGTAAGCTTGGTCATACTACGGAGAAATGTTTCAGGAGATAGCGTGATGTGAACAAAAAGGAGTCTTTAAATATTCAGTCAATTGGTCTAGTGTCCACTCTTGAGAGTTCCCAGAATTCTTTAACCGAGTTAACTGAACCTGCTTTGAGGGATAACTTAAATTCTCATGATGGAGCTCCTCTTTTGAGCAGTAACGTGGGTGACACTCTGAAGAGTTCATGTGCAAATTTCCTGTCTGATGGTTTTGTCAGTCCTCTGGACAGTAATGACAGGAAATCAGTTAAAATATATCGTGATACAGGTGCTTGCCAATCCCTTATGCTGACCAGTGTTCTAGGCTCTAATGTTAATTCCTCTGATGAAACTGTAATTTTACAAGGTGTAGGGAATAATTACTTCTCTGTCCCTCTGTGCAGAGTGAATTTAGAGTCTGGTTTTGTTAATGGTTCCGTTATGGTTGGGTTGCTTGAGACACTCCCAATGTCAGGTGTAACTTTCTTACTTGGAAATGATATTGGTGGAAGTCAAGTGTGTCCAGCTCCTCAGTTGTCTAGTGAGCCAGTGGCTGCGGCCCAGGATTGTGATGTCCCTGATGTGTTCCCTGCATGTGCTGTCACTAGGGCTAAGTCTAAAGTTACTGGTGACTTAGAGGATAATGATGATGATGATGATGTTATCCTAGCTGACACTTTTCTTGCTAATTTGGACCACTCACCAGATGAGGTAGTACCCCGTAGTGTTGATAATTTGTCTCGTCAAGAGTTGGTTGAGTTGCAGGTTGCTGACCCTGAGTTGAAAGGTCTAGCTAACTCTGCTTGCAGTGAGGAAGAGTCAGCTGGTGCTTCTACTTGTTATTATATAAAGTCAGGAGTACTTATGAGGAAGTGGAGACCCCCAACAGCATCAGCCGACTGTGAATGGGAGGTTGTACATCAAGTTGTCATCCCTCGTGTTTGTAGGCAGGATATCATTAGAGTGGCTCATGATTCCAGTTTGGCAGGACACCTTGGAGTGAGGAAGACTGTGGCACG
Source organism: Coenobita brevimanus (assembly GCF_032717465.1). NCBI lineage: Eukaryota > Metazoa > Arthropoda > Malacostraca > Decapoda > Coenobitidae > Coenobita > Coenobita brevimanus. Next base: position 11,082,993 of record NC_136998.1, read on the forward strand.
CATTTTGAAACACTTCTACTGGCCAGGTATCTTCAGGGATGTTTCCTGGTATTGTAAATCTTGTCACACCTGTCAAGTTGTGGGGAAGTGTAATCAGACCGAAAAGGTTGCACCTCTAGTTCCCATTCCTCCTTTTGAGGCGCCTTTCACCCGCGTGTTGGTGGATATTGTGGGCCCTCTTCCTAAGACTTCTTCAGGATTTTCTTATGTGTTGACCCTGATTGATATGGCTACTCGTTATCCTGAAGCCATTCCACTTAGAAATATCTCAGCAAAGAACGTGGTTAAGGAAGCTAGGGTTCTTCACAAAGTTGGTCTGCCCAAGGAGGAACAATCAGACCGAGGAAGTAATTTCATGTCAAATGTTTTCAAGCAGTCTCTGAAAGAGTTGGGCATCACCCAGATCACGTCTTCAGCTTACCATCCCCAGACTCAAGGAGCGTTGGAGAGATATCATCAAACACTCAAATCGATGCTCAAGAAATACGGTTTGGAACATCAGAAAGACTGGGACAAAGGTCTTCCATTCGTTGTATTTGCCGCAAGAGAATCTCCAAATGAATCACTGGGCTTCTCACCTTTTGAACTACTGTTTGGCCATGAAGTAAGAGGACCCCTTAAGTTACTCAAGGAATGCTGGCTGTCGGAGGAAGATGACATCAACCTGCTGGAGTATGTGATGAAGTTCAAAGAACGGCTGTCCACTGCTTTACAGCTGGCGAGAGAGAATTTAGGAGCTGCTCAGGAGAAGATGAAGACTTGGTATGATAAGAAGTCCAGGTTACGCCACTTTCAGCCAGGAGATCAGGTTTTGATTCTGCTACCGGTTCATGGGCAACCTCTTCAAGCTAAGTTTAGTGGTCCTTATTTCGTGGAGAAGAAACTCAGTGATGTCAACTATGTCATCGCCACACCAGATCGTAGAAAGAACAAGCAACTATGTCACATCAACATGCTAAAGTTATATCACAGGCGGGATGAAAATAATCCAGTCTGCACTGTAGCTGTTCCACCCGAGTCTGCAAGTGAAGCTCACCCATGCAGTATGAGCCTGAGTGATAATTTGGGGAACAATCCTGATATTATGAATGATCTCCAGACTAAGCTTTCTCATCTACCCCCCGAGGAAAGGCAGGAGTTTTCGGCATTACTGCAGGAGTACCCGCAAGTGTTCCGTGCCACTCCAGGAAGAACCACTGTGTTGATGCATGATGTTGATGTTGGAGACGCAAAGCCAATTAAATTGCCTCCTTACCGTGTGAACCCAGTGAAAGTTCCTCTCATCCAGAAGGAGCTTGGCTACCCGTTGGACCACAAGATGATTGAGCCCTGTCAGAGCGAGTGGAGTTCTCCTGTCACTCTAGTCCCTAAGCCAGGTGGGTCACAGCGGCTTTGCATCGACTACAGACGTGTTAATCAGATAACCAAAACAGACACTTACCCTCTCCCTCGTGTGGAAGATTGCATAGGCAAGATCGGAAAGGCTAGGTACATAAGTAAGTTTGATTTGTTAAAGGGATACTGGCAAGTACCTATGACTGAACGTGCTAGGGAGATCTCATGTTTTGTAACACTAGGAAAGACTTTTGCATGTTCTGTAATGCCGTATGGTATGAAGAATGCACCAGCCACATTTCAGAAGCTCATGAATGTTGTAACAGAGGGTTTGGCAGGGTGTGTTGTTTATATTGATGATGTATTAATCTTCAGTGACAACTGGAAAGATCACCTATGCCATGTCAGTAAATTTCTTGAGCGTTTAGTTCAGGCTAATCTTGTAGCTAATTTATCAAAGTGTGAGTTTGGTCAAGGTAAAGTTCAGTACCTTGGGTACGTAATTGGTGATGGACATGTTGCACCACCAGGAGCTAAGGTTCATGTTATAAGTGATCTTCCCAGACCTAAAAGTAGGAAAGAGCTACAAAGATTTTTGGGAACTTTTCAATTCTTGTATCACCACTTACAGACCTACTGAAAAGGGGAGTGAAATTTGTCTGGACCGATAACTGCGAATCCTCTTTCAACAACCTTAAAGCTATGCTATTAAGTCAGCCAGTGCTCGCTACTCCAAATTTTGCTAAGCCTTTTAAGATGGATGTTGATGCAAGTGATACAGGAGCTGGGGCTGTTTTGCTGCAAGAGGATGATCAGGGTATTGAACACCCTGTATCTTATTACAGTAAGAAGTTCACTCCACCTCAAAAGAACTACTCAACTATTGAGAAAGAGCCTTTGGTCTTGATTTTGGGTTTACAGCATTTTTCATTTTATTTGTGTTCTGGTTTTGACCCCATAGTCATTGATACTGATCATAACCCACTGAAATTCCTTAGTAAGTTTAAAGATAAAAATCAGAGATTGACAAGATGGAGTCTACTTCTTCAGGAGTATTCATTAGACATGCAACATGTCAAGGGGAAAGAAAATGTTATTGCAGATTGCTTATCTAGACTTTAGACAGATTGTTTTAGAGTAATAAGAAATTTCCTTTGTAAATTTCTTTTTCTTTGTGGGGAGGTGTTACATAGCCTATGATTTCATCATCCTTTGTGTAATTTTAACGCACAGTATGCTGCATGTTTGATCACGAGCGTGTTCTGCCTCAGTTCCCCCATTCTACCGTTATAGTAGAGTAAGTCGTCCTTTCTGTTGTTCAGAGCAGGATTGTCAACTCTTTGTCCCCATGGCTTCATTTGCGCGTCCTTCTTACAAGTTGTATCGAGTCTGCCGGCCCCTATATAATGAGCTCAGTCTCTGCGTTATTGCCACTTAGATCTACTCCTCATTTTGTTCACATCTCTGTCCTCCCCTGTACAGTTGTTATTATTGTGAGTGCTCAGGAAGTCTCCAACCATCTAGCAGCTGTGTGTAATTTGAGTATAACTGTTGTTGCATTTTTTCTTGTACTGTGTGGCATAAGGTTAATTCTTAGGCCTAGTAAGGTTTTTGTAATTTATGTTAGGTTCTTGTCAGCCATCATGAATAATATTTTGTATCTGTAATAATATATCTTGCATTCACTGAGTATTATCTGGTATCTCATTTTAACAGGGCTGACTTAGATAAATTTACTCATGCTAATTTCGTGTTAATAGAGGCTATTGCAGTTAACCATATATTTAACCTGTTTTTTGCCATTACATTATCCTTATGAGTCCTGAATGTTTTGTTGTTAGTTTGAGCATTAAACTTTAACTTGTAATTTTACCTAACTCTTTTACTTTGAACCTGGACCTTTACGGGACAGTAGTGATTATTAGTATTCTCACTTAAAGTGTACATTATCTTTCTCTGTTCCGTAACAATATAATATGTTTGATATTCTACAAACATAAGTAATGGCCACAGAGATGTATTTGTTATCATCAGAAACGATGAAAAGAAAAAATAACTAATCAATTTATATGAGCGATTAACAAAGTTAACAAGTTGTCTGGCTTCAGCGCAGGTAATTTCGATCACATAATGCCCAAACTTGTGTCTCTGCTTTATACGTCACGAATCTGACCGCAGCTTGAATGTTGTGCATAGTAATGGTCCCATAACTTTCCTAAGGACGAAGACAAACATGACAGTGTGGTGAAGAGCGACCAAAATTACCCGTCTCTGCTAAAGTTACTATGCAAAGAGGAACTAAAATAAATAAGTTTTCTTTGAAAAGGAGCCCACTGAAATTAGATCTAATATACAGTAAGTGTTTGATAACATTAACCTATACCACGACGTCGGTCAGAAATATTTGTTTGAATATCAGAATGATAACTGCAACTCGAAATATTAGAATGGAACTCAAAGCCACATGATGCGTACCTAATAGAATTAAAATTGCTTTAATACTCGAGCAATGAAACAACGGAATACGCTACAAGGAAATTCATTAGAGCAAACTCTAAGGACAAATACTTAGATGGTGTATGCGACAGCTGATTTAATTATTTATTTCCAGGTTGATGACGACAGTGAGATAATACAAGATAATTTTGCGACTGTGTATGTTTATACCTTTTAAATGTGTTGATCAGAGGCTTTGGAGTGCACAGTACTTCTTTTTTGTATTTCCTATAGATAGTCAGTGTATGGAGCCAGGATTCTGGACTCTGAATGGTGAGTGATTGGGAATGTGCCTCATTCAGATGGACAAACTTTGGTCATTATCTCATTCTGTCAAGTATATTCTGTCTCTGGACCCTGCTGCAGGGCCCCACCCTATCTTGCGCTGGGTAATGTATCGCTAATGACTAGATAATGATGATGTTGATGATGATGATGATGATGGATGTATTTTCATGAACTCTGATTTCCGATCTCGTTCCTTTCAGCTTTTAGTTGAAGATGTGTTTGGCAAGGGAGACCCATCCTATTCTGCATTTTTATCTCACACCTCTTGGTTATAATATTCAGTCAAGTAGATGTTTAATCATACAGATGTCCTCGTTATGACCTAATACTTCTCATGTTTTTGTTCTCTCATATAATCCCATATAATATTTACAGTATCATCAGCAAACAACATTACAAACAAATGTCAAACTCGACCCTGTCTCACTTACTGTATTGCATCTCAGCATCGACTCGCCCATTTCGTTATACACGCACTAGCGAGGCAACTGGATGTTATGTTTTAATTAGTGTGTGTGTGTGTGTGTGTGTGTGTGTGTGTGTGTGTGTGTGTGTGTGTGTGTGTGTGTGTGTGTGTGTGTGTGAAACTCAACTGATTTTATCGGATTTTACTCATACCTGATTGAAGGACTGAGGGTCAGACAACGAGCAAGCCCTATCGTTTTTACGAACAACAGGACGAAGGTAAAGGTCACAGGGCCAGGTCAAAGTATCACCGTCCAAATAGATCAAAATCAACTTAAAGTTTTATTTCCAGCTTAGACCAGATTTGGGTTTCGGTCTCAAGGTAAGGGAAGAATGAAGTGATTCAATTTTCACAGTAGTCAGAAATCAAATTCACAAGGCAAGGGCAGATATCGATTTGTATGCCTGTGTGTTAAGAAAATAGATACTCGTAAATCAGTTTTGATACGAAATTCATCAAACTTGGAGAGTTGGGGATCCATGAGCGGGATGGCATGTTTTATAAAAAGCATGTTTAATGTCTGGGTAACAGGACATGGTCAACTTCTACAACAGTTATCTAGTTTCGACCAAACTTTCTGGAAGGGTTCAGTATCAGATAAAGAATAAAAACAAATAAGAACAATTACTTGAAAGATAAAGAGGAAAGATCAAAGGTCAAGATGACAGGGTTGGGTTGTGATTTAAACCTAACTTAGTGAAACGGTTAAGGGTGAGGAACGAATGAAGGTATTCACTTTTGAGAACAATCAGTCGAAGGTCGAGATCACATGCCAAAGTCACTGCTCAACCCGAATGTCTGTGTGTGAACAAAACTAAAACAGCTTTTATCTTATTTAAATCAAGCTTGGCAGTTGTGTTTAAAATTACCATGGAAGCTGTCCTATTGGTTTTGAGAATAATAGACCAGTGATGTACTTCGGATGGCAAAGTCAACTTTTTATCGACTTCGAGCAATCTTTGTGGAAGCCTCAAGGTTAAAACTCCTGTGGAGGGCTTCCTGGCTTCGCCCTCATACTCTGACTTGGAGCAGGTGCTTATGGGGATTTACAAGTCAAAACCTGCCGCATAGCTGTTTCATTTATATCTAATTATTCATTGTGTGAAAAGACAAAACTGCTTCCCTTTTTTTCAAGTTCAGTGTACTGAGTGACTTCATGAATGATGTACTGAAGGGGATTATTGCCGCTTGATCAACTCAGAGAACGTCATGGTACATGAAGACACATGAAGAAGCTGGCACAAAGTCGGCACATGGGAAGGGGCTGGCAGATGCGATGTACGTGTGATTTGCTCAGAGCACCTCAGCGAATTGTTTATATGTGAATTTACTCAACAGAAAATAACCAATCGAAATAGAACGCTTCAGAATACTGAAATCGATAATTCCGTTTGAATTGTCAACACTATTGTTCGATCTCTAACGGCTGGTTCGAAACAGGCATCCAGACTTTAGCAAGGATCGATGGCTCAGTGTAATCCATCGGGGTCACAAAACAGTCTGAAACTAGCCCCCAAGAGAAACTCCGCCAATGAGATTTCGTCTGGCAAATTTTGGGAACCCAATGACTGTGGTGGTGACGGAGTTTCATTGGATTTGAACGATCAGTTTCAGAGTTTTTTGACACACACACACACACACACACACACACACACACACACACACACACACACACACACACACACACACACACACACACACACATACACACACACCCATTTTCTATAATCTAGGAAATGAAATAACTTAGTTTTGGATTCTTATTTCGGCCTTCATTAGTGCTGCTAAATATTAACTAGAAACAGTAAACTGTTAAACAATTAATGATAATAATCAATCAATCAATCAATCATTTCCTGTGGCACCCTCGGGGATGCATAGGGCCTCGATGAACTCACACCACCACATCCTATCTTGTGCTAACTCCTCAAGATCTCCCCAACACTCACCTCCAGCTTCCCGTCTCATTGTCCTCACCCACGTCTCTTTTGGCCTTCCTCTACCTCTCCTACCAAGTGCCACCCACCCTGGTGTACCTCGTACTATTCCCTGTCTCCTATACACATGTCCTAGCCACTTCCATCGTGAGAATCTAACATATTCATCGATCGGCTGCACTCCCGTTATTTCTCTAATTCTACTATTTGGTATCCTTTCCCACCACTTAACTCCTAATATTCTTCTAAGTGCTTTATTTTCAAACACCAAGAATTTATTTTCCATAGTCACTGTGCTGTACCAAGACTCGTGTCCATAAATTAAGATACTCCTAACCATTACCTTATAAAGTTTGACTTTTGTATGCACAGAGAAATTGTTATTATTCCAAATATTTTTAAGCATTCCCATTGCCTGATTAGCCTTCTTTAACCTTTCCTCGAATTCAAAGTTCAAAGAACCATCCTTGGCTAAATAAGTACCTAAATATTTAAACCTATCAACTTGCTTTACAACCATACCTCCAATTACACATTCCTGCGCATTTTCCATATTCATATTGATTATTTCAGTTTTTCCACAATTAATAACCAAACCCACCTTGTGACCTTCACTCACCAAACAGTCCAACACTCTCTGCATCTCTTCTGGCCCATCACAAATCAAAACTATATCATCTGCATAATCTAAATCCAAAAGTTTCCTGTTCTCTCCCCAAAGTATACCTGCACCGGTTTCTGTTCCAACGCGTTTCATAATGTAATCAATGACCAATATAAATAGTAAAGGCGATAGAACACCACCTTGAATTACTCCGGACTTGACTTCAAACGAATCACTCAGACAACCATCAACCATCACTTTACAAAATGTGTCCTCATGCATGTTCATAATGACCCTCACAAACTCCTCTGGTATTCCATAATGTCTCATGATCTTCCCCATAGTCTCTCTCGAAACACTATCAAAAGCCTTTTCAAAATCAACAAAACAAAGACTTAACGGCACTCTCATTTCATTAACTTGCTGCATCAAATGCCTAACTATAAAGATCTGATCATTGCAACCACGTCCCTTTCTAAAACCAGCCTGTTCATCCCTCAGAATACCCTCAACCACTGGCTCCAACCTATTTAACAACACTCTACTGAAAACTTTCAAAGCTATCGGTGACAAAGAGATTCCCCTCCAATTACCACATTCACTCAGGTCTCCCTTCTTCGGAACTTTAACAATTACACCATTCTTCCAAACTGATGGTAGTAACCCCGTCACCCATATCTTATTGAATAGCTTGGTCAAGATCATTATTACTCTATCCCCCTCCACTTTAAACATTTCCGGAAATAAACCATCCTCCCCTGGTGCCTTATTATTCTTTAACTGTTTTACTGCTTTCTCCACTTCTGCAAGCCTCAACTCTCCTGTTTCTATATTTAAATCTTCCTGAGCAGACGGTATATCCTCTTTTGGTGGTATTGGTCTATTAAGAACTGTCTCAAAATGCTCTTTCCATCTATTTTTAATATCTCCATCTTTGGTCAATAAATTTCCTTCCCTGTCTCTAACTGGTATTTCCTTGCGTTTACCTGCATTACCACTCAGTTCTCTAATCGATTCATATGCTATTCTTTGACTCTGTCCATCATTTTTGTCTATTAAGATTTCAGTCTCTGCAACCTTTTCATCCACACGTCTTCTTTTATCTCTCCTAGCTAACCTTCTTACTTCTGAATTCAAACTCCAGTACGCAGCTCTTGCTAATTCAATCTCTTGTTCATCAACGCATTGCATCTCACTCCTCAATTTAGCCTCACCTCTCTTTTTTATCATATCCCACGTTTCCTCTGATATCCATTTCTTTCTCCTGAAGCTATGTCTCCTTCCAATCGTACATTCAGCAGTCTCATGCAAAACTTTGTTCACATCCTCCCACATCTCATCTACACTTCTCTCCCCCTCTTCCAACGTTTCCAACACCAAAAACCTATTTCTGCATTCTAATCTGAATTCCTCCTTTTCTTCTCCTTCCCTTCTAAGCTTAACAATATCGTATCTACCAACACCAGATTTTTCCTTCTTCTGTTTTTTAAGTTTAAACCTTATTTTTGCAATGCTGAGTTGATGGTCACTACCAATATCCGCTCCCCGTTTAACATGAACATCTAGCAGAGAACTTCTATGCCTCCTACCGATAGCGATGTGATCAATCTGATTTTTATATTTTCCACACGGCGACACTCAAGTTGTCTTGTGTATATTGCAATGCTGAAAGAGTGTGCCCCCGATGACTAAGTCATTTGCTAGACAGAAGCTTCCAAACCTCACTCCGTTTTCACTCATCCTACTACCAACTCCCATCTTACCCATACATGCCTCAAATCCCTCATTTGAACAGCCCATTACTGCATTAAAGTCTCCAACGCAGATCAAAACATCATGTCTAGGTACCCTTCCTACTCCTTCTTGCAACTTTTCATAAAATGTGTCTTTCCTTTCATCGAGTGCATCATTAGTAGGTGCATAACACACAAACAGACTGATGTTGCCATGATTTGATTTAAACCGTGCGTATAACAATCGCTCATCTATAGGATCCCACTCACATAAAGCCTTATTTGCCTTACAACCCAGCAACAATCCTACTCCCTGATAATGCATTCCGTCCTGTCGACCAGATATCAATAAATGTATACCATCCTCCAAATCCAACTTATCGACTCCAGTTAATCTAGTTTCTGTCAGAGCACAAATATCAAGTCCGTAATTTTGAAAAACCTTCACTAACTCATCGATTTTACCGTCATGATTTAGCGTTCTCACATTCCAGTTACCAATTTTAATTGTATTTTTTGCACTGACAAAGGAATTAGATTGTAATTGAGGCAACCGTGAGATTCTTAGCACCCCCTGCCCATTTAAGGGCTGCACGGGACTGGGGGCCATTATTGTTCTTTCAGAGTCCATCAAGGTTTCTTTGGCTAACTTCCTGAACACCTCGCCATTGTGTTGCAGTTGCAGTAGGCAGCTAACTTGCCTGATTGCCCACACCCGAAAGACCCAGCTATGCTGTAGCCAGTCACGTGCCGGCATGCTTCCCAGCCATTTCACTCTCAAGGAGTTCCTCTGCCTGAGAAAGCAACCACCCCCCTGCTCCCGATAATAATAATAATAATAATAAGAAGAAATACAAGAACAAGAAAAATGTTCATATCATCATCATCATCATCATCTTCCAGTCCTCCTCTTCCAACCCAATATGGCGTGAGGTATAAAAATAAATAGAAACAAAGAAACTTTCTATAACGGTTACTAATTTCAAAAGACTTTTAATCACAGGAAAATGTGTACTTAAGAACTCTTCCACAGTTGAAACTTCTGCCATTCTGTTTCGTCACTATGATACACTGCACACCGCCGGTCTATTGTGCAATTACTCTCGACTTATTTTCACAAACTCTCACAAATTCAGATACGAACTACTGATGTTTATCAAAGCTGTGACCAATGTTGTATCAGCTAGTAACAACGACTGTTTTACCGTTCAGTGCCTCAAGACACCTTTAACTCTTATCCTTGTCCTTCATTCGTGGAACCTTACGTGCACTCTCTCTAACCAGGGCCACAAAGATATAACAAAGCAGCCCAAACGCAACTTAAACCCTCCTCCCTTCCCATTCACACCCACTTCCTACTCTTTTGATAAAATCTTTAGGAGCTTTACATAATTATACACACACACACACACACACACACACACACACACACACACACACACACACACACACACACACACATACTCACATACAACGTCAGAGTCAACACGTCTGTCTCCTCGCTCAGCGGTGGCCATCCTTGGCCACAACTGGCCACACCTAAATAGATTTATATGAGTCAAGCTCTGTACTAGGATAAACTAAATGATGTTCTAATATAATAAAGCAAGTATAAGTAAAAGTGTTCTCCAAATAACAGAATACATCCAATTAGTGCAAGAATTCGCTGTTCAATGCATCATCAGCTGAGTGTCGTCTATCACAAGGCAAGCAGCAAGGAGATGCATTCTTGTAAGTAGAATCTTTCTAAGTAATACCACAAGATGAGCACCATCTTTAGTAAAGTGAATTTAGAATGAGTTAAGAAAAGGGATAAAGGTAGAAAACACGATGCTGATTTCTACCAGGAACTGGCTGAAATGGAAACATATAACAAAGTAGTAGAGAGGGTGAATAAACTGAAGAAGTCTTTTCAGAGTGAAATGGTTGAAATTAAGAAGCAATTGTGCATGCAGAAGGACGAAAATGAAAAATAAGTAAAGGAATTAAACAAAAAAGACACAACAAAAGATGAGCTGTCAGTTGATGTGGGTTCATTTAGAAGGAATATAAGTGAATTGGTAAATACAGTTGTCAACCTTGAAAATATGATGGCGGAGTTCAGAACTGATACAAACAATTAGGCAAGCAAGCGGTCTGCTAGACTAAAGCAATGATACTGAAGAGAAGATTACCCAGGCGAATGAAGTGATGCAAAGTTACAAAAATGATGCGGAAACTATGTATGCTGAAACAGTGAAAGCAAGGAATGACTTAGAAACAAGAGTCGAAGAAAAAAAAACATTAGAAAGGAAGTGAAAAAAAAAAAAAATCCAAAGCAACCCAAAATTGGACAAAGATTCAGCAGATATCAACAAATTAATAGTAACTACTGGTATAGATGAAGAAGTACAAAAAAAAAAAAAAAAATCCGAGAGACAAAAAGGAGAGGCCAAACATAATGAGCTTATTGAAGGAAGTACCTGAGGAAATCTGTGATAAAGACATATAGGAACACAAAAGGCTAGGGAAATATAAGAGAAATAAGTCAAGGGAAAACAAAGTGACCTTCCAGAGTGTGAACATTGGGGAGAAAATAATAAAAAATGCTAACAAACTCATGGAAAAAAGGGATTTTTAAAAAAGTATGGATAAAAAGATGCCTAACTCAAGAGGAATTGTGAATACTAAAGCAGAAGAGGGAGGAGGGAAAAACAAAGAACAAGGAAAGATCAGAGGAAGAGAAGAGTAAATTTTTTACAAAGTAATTAGATTGTAGGTAAGAAAGTGGTACATAACCAACAGGGAAAAAAAAGAAGGAAGGTAGTAGACACAAGTTATGACAAGCATGTAAACAAGATGATTATGTTGATGTACTCAAATGTAGATGGAATGGTGTCTAACGTATCAGAGATGGAAAACTATACCAAAGAAAAGGAACCACATAATATTTGTCTAACTGAAAGAAAATTAACCCCCAAAGATATCAAGCGTTACTCTGAACTTAGAGGAATAAAATATATGGAGAAGAGACGGAAATTTAAGAAAAGGAGGAGGAATTATAATCTTAGAGAAAAATCTACAAGTTAAAGAAATAAAAATATATAAACCCTCACAAGTTGAACTGATTGCATTGGAGAAAAACAAATCTGAAGGGAAAGTGATTGTGGCAAATTTATACATGCCACCCAAAACAAACACTTGGGAAAGAGGCAAATAAGAAGACAAGACAGAAAGTACAATTCAGAGTTTAAGAACATTATAACAGAGAATGGAAGAGAAATCTGAAAGAATTATATTATCTGGAGATTTCAATACAAATATGATTTGGGATACTCCTAGATGTAAGATTCCATGAAAGCTGCTGGGATCAAAAGCTCCTGGATCTTGTGAAGGAGTTTCTCCTAGCATTGCACGTAAAAAGAAAACACCATAAAAGGAGGACTTGATGATCCATTAGCATTAGATCTTATATTTACTAGGCAAGAAAATGATATTGACAAATAATGTATCACCCTCCATTCGGCAAAAGCGACCATGCAGTATTAAATTGCAACTTCAGGATTGCATATGACATAGTTACCCATAATGATAGTTACAGAATGAGTCTAAACAACAGAAAGGGCGACTATCAAGACCTGAAGAAGTACTTTTTATAAATAGATTGGGAAAAGGAGCTTAGAGAACAAGATTTAAATATTATACATAGAAAATTCTGTGATTTTTATGAAACAGGAGTCCAAAATCACATCCATCAGCACAAAGAAACAGAAATCAAAATAAAGAAATGGTTTAATACAAAATGTAAAAAATCTAAAGAAAAAAAGAGACTTGCTGTGGAAAAGATACTCAAGACACAATAGCGAGAGGGAACTGTAACTGCGGGCTCATGGCCTTTGGTTCCTTCTTCCTCGCATTAAAAAAAAAAAAAAATGATTATACCAAGATAAGGAGGGAGGCTCAAAGACAGTTTGAGGCAGACATTATAATTAATAGCAGCGATCAACCCAAGGTATTTTACAGATACATCTGGGGCAAAACCAAAGTTAAACATAAAATACAGTCCATTACAGACTAGGGGAGCATCTATACACAAGAGAAAGATATTTATGAAGCACTAAATAAAAATTTCCAATCAGTCTTTAAGAAAATAATAATGAAAGAGATGATATGAAACATGCATGCCCACACATATTACCAGGTATACAGATGTCAAAAAAAGAAGTACAGGAAGGGTTAGGTAAATTAGACAAAGGAAACGCATATGGTCCTGACGAAATTTCAGGTTGGATGCTACATGAATGTGTAGCCATAATATAACACAATACTGTATGTAACTATATTAGGTAACAATATGTAAAACAAGTAGTTATGTCTGACTTCTCCAGGAAGGGTTACAGAACACATCTCCTTACCTAGACGAACCAGGAATGTCAATTCACATAATGTATATCCACAACCTTTGTTGTCTCAGACCATCAAGAATCCTTAACCATATGATGTATGTCAAACTTCCTTATAGTCCAGACAACCAAAAATTTCACGACGTATTGAAACACGTGGAGTAACCAGCCCTAGCCAGTTAGTCCACGTGATAGGAAATTTACCAGACATACACATCCTCCAAATGCTGTATACAATGTCGGAGAAATTCTCTCCATATCAGAGAAAGGGGAGAGAAGGGCTAGAGAGAAGGTCCGACGTTAAGGTCACGCTCTGCTACACTGTAACTCACTAATATAACTGTGTGCAATAAACTTTGTAACCCAAGAGTGCTGTAACTCACCTCGTTAACTCTACATCTCATTACTTATTCTGGCTGAGCTTAACGATTCATAATCGATTGCCCGATCTCCCTAAAAGTACCTAAGACCACTCTATTGAGATTGGTGAACAGCGATAATAATGAACCAACTACGATAAACTACACCATTCGAGACTGGTGGTGAGTGGCGAAAACAAACCACAATCAAGCTACGCCTTATGAGTAAACTATGACAAACTATGCCTTATGAGTTTACACAACCACTACAACGATAAACTACGATATCTACCTCATTACGTTCACTGAAAGTGGTGGCGAGCTGTAAACGAAGCAAATTAACGTGTCAGTCCCATCAATCTACGACTACGCTCAATTTGGCGACTTCACACAATCAAACAAAAAACAAACAAGCCAAGCGGAGAGCGAGAGCTGGCGTTGCATCAATGCAGCTTAACTTCGTCCTTAATCGCTCCTAAACCACAACTTCACGATTATGAGAAACTATATCAACGATAAACTACGTCTATCAACAACGCAACAAGCCTGCAAAGTTAATCTCAACGAGTAAGGAAACTCAAACACTACAAGTTAAGAAGAAGAAGTGAACAAGGAAAGGGAGAAAGAAAGAAGTGCATCTGTGTGTTGATCCAACATCAGCACATTTTCTCCCTCCTGGAACCTCCACCACCCTTCACCACGACCCCCACCTTCTCCACCACGACCCTCACCATTTTCTTCCCCACCACCACTATCAAGGTGAGGCAGCAGGTCAGCATTGTCATCATTTGCTAAGGTCATCATAAACCGTCAATCAGTCCGAGTACCTGACAACACCAGCCTGCCATCCTACATCTGCCTGCCTGCCAGCCTGTCTGCCTACCCTAGCAACGACACCGAGTGCTGATGCTGTCATACCAGGACCTGACCTACCTCAACCAAACCCTAAATGACGTGTGTGACATTTGACCTCCACCACCAGGAAGAGGAGAGCGCGTATTTTGACCCCAGATGTAATCAACATTCAACAAACACCACAACTGTATCTCCACTGCTGTTCTAGTTAGTTGATAATATATTCTAACGAAGGTTGTATTAATTAACACTTCACCACTTACATAACTATCCATAAAATACTATCACTCAGTTAACAAACCAAGCAATTTTATATATATATATATATTCATCATCATAAATATTACAAACTACACAGTGAGAGACAATTACACAATTTACACTTACATATGTGTTATATAATTTTAATTTTATAAGCAATCAAGAGAAGAGTAAAATATGATTCATTATGTAATTCCATTATGCTAAGTAAAGTTCCACAATTAGTGTCCAATGGATGAACATTAACAGTGACAAATACCCTGACACAAACACCAGAAAACGATCAACAAAATATATATTCTGAAACACCATCAGAAACACAAAAACAAGCGGAAAACCAAACTCAGGAAACAAAACACACACTAGAGAAAGAACAGCAAACAGATGCAATTTACGCAGAAGTAAATGACAATGACACTTGGTCAGAAATTTCATATGTAAATAGTGAACTTTATAAAAAATTTACTTCCACTTTACTATAACTTAGACCATAGAGTATTAAGGTCAGGGAAAAAATGTAAATTGCCTGTAAATGATATTTGCAAGGATAACACGGTAAAGATGGCTAAAATAGATGAAGCAAGTATTGGTGCAGTACCTTTTCCACAAAATCTCAGTAATATTCCATTTCCAGTGTATATTTGTCATAAAGACAATGAACTACCCAAATTCTCTGGTACAGATAAAGATAAAATCGACATAAACACACTTATTGAACAATGTCAGCAGTATTTCATTAGGAGACACATCACAGATGAGAAAGGAAAAACAGCTGTTTTTCAAGCTAGCATAACTCAAGACCGATGCCCAGCTGGCAAATTGCTCAGGTCAGACAAGCTGTTGAGAGCTTCAACATTTGAGGAGTTTAAGGCAGGATTCCTTAGAAAATTCTCTGGAGGCAAGAATTTTCTTGGTGGTATAATACCAGAATTACACAAAACTGTAGACTTACTTAGGCAAACACACTCAGGCTCAGATCTAGGGGAAATTACAGCAGATATTTCCACCATTAAGAAGACCCAAGACCCTTTTATCTAGCCTAGAAAACTCAGGCTGGGTCACAGAGGATGGTAATATATCACCAGTGCATGTCATTGACATCACTGGCTACATATCAGCTCTGTGCCAATTTCCTGACAGGATATTAAAAATCTTAAAAACAAATCTATATAAACCATCCTATAATCCAGGGATGAGTTTCCTTGATTTCATTTATGAGGTGGAATTAAACTGAAGTAAAGCTGGCCTGACTGACACATCACAGGCAGGGATCACAGGACAGGGTTCAAAGTGCCAGAAATCGTAGCAAGGATAAATAAGTCAAGTCCTGGCAAGGACCAGAGACAATCTCGACCACTTCAGAAACAAGCACACAGTCAGGTTTGCTGATGGACTCGTTCCCGCACACCAGGTATCAGGTCGGTACAAAAGTCTGACCGAAGTCCCAGTAGACATCGATCGGCACAAAGACATGCAAATGGAAGATCACCTCGTAGGTCGAACTCAAGTAACACTCTCTGTTACTATTGCCTGGTCACACAAAATCAGAGTTACATTAAAACGAAAGAGAATAGGCAAAAGGCATAAGGTTTCGAGGCATTTTGCAGATAATATAGGTCCTCTGGTCATTGGACCTCAGATTGTAGAACAACAGAAAAATTGTTATCCATGTATATGTCGGGGGAAGATCATACCAGCACAAAAGACGATGACACATAAAACACCCAAATAAACAAATAATCAACATAGAAAGTCGCTTTAGAAATGAATGCATTTTGGTCTCTGCTTTATGTGAGGAGGAAGAGAATTCATTATTACTGGATTCTGGCTCACCAGTGAATTTAATAATGCAAGAGTCAAAGGCTTTTCGTCTCATTAACTCTCCTCCTCTTACTGACTCCCTTCAACCTCTGTCTCTTCGCCGCACTCTTGCATCTTTATCTCTTTTCTATCGCTACTTTAATGGTCACTGCTCCTCTGAACTGTCTGCTTGCATTCCTCCACCTCTACGACGGGCGCGTAGCACCCGTCTGGCAGCAAACTCTCATCCCTTTTCTGTCCAACTCTCTAATGCAAGGGTTAACCGTTACTCCCAGTCTTTCATTTATGCAACAGGTCAACTCTGGAACTGTCTCCCTCTGTCTGTATTCCTGCTGCCTATGATCTTCAGTCTTTCAAACGCAGTGTGTCCAGGCATCTCAAAATGATCGGATCTTGAATTTGGCTCTCTATTGTATTTTGTTTTTCTCTTGGAGGAAACTGTTACTGCGGGCTCATGGCCTTTGGTTCCTTCTTCCTCGCATAAAAGAAAAAAAAAAAAAAGATAAGTTAGGAAGAATTTTTAGAAACAGAAGGAAAGTGACGTTTTTTGGAAAACTCAGACTTAAATTTATATACAGTGGATGGTAAAGAAATACTAGTTATTGAGTTAAACATGAATTTCACAGAGACCACAAAATCATTCACTACCACCTTTTATGTAGAAAAATTATCAATTAGAGGAGATATGCTGCATGGACTAAACACAATGAGAACACAAAATATAATATTGATGCCACATTTCAATGGAATTCATTATGACAGCGAATTCGTAGAGGAAATTTCATCTCCTGATAATACAACCAGCAATTATAGAAAACTAATGTCACAAGAATGATTACACACAATACCAAAATGGGGGAGTCCGACGTACAACTTCTCAAAGAAAATGGGCGCATAGACCAGTTGTCACAGCCCAAACCCCTCTCCTCACTCACAGTGCAACCGTGACTCACCCACTTACCCAGCCAGCATTAATTATGATATATATTTACCACCAAAATCATTCATGCAAGTTACGATTAAGATTAAACTGAGAAATTGTAATGTCATTGCATTAGAAGAGACGGTTAGAATAAAAGGCCTTTTGATAGCGCCCTGTGCTTGATGAATGACAAGGGTGAGACGAATGTCATTTTGGCTAAAACCATGAATGGAGATGTGAGGATTAAGAAATGAATCTGTATTTGTAGGTTAGAAATTTGCCCAGCTCCTATACGCGACGTGATAATAGTGGGGGCGTCGAGCCGAGGAAACTCGTCAGACAGAGAGTGCATAAAGGAGAATTTGATTCAATCAGGTCAGTTCAACGTACAAAATGATCTCTTAGATCTATCAGTGAAACATAGACAAACGGTAGCATTACCTGGAGAACAATTAGGGTGTACTAACCTGATTACACACAAGATTAATGTACACCTGGACACACAAACAATAAAAATATAGGCTTATATGGTCGCGCATTCACAAGGCACCCTGGCAAATCAGTATGTTGAGGAAATGTTAAAACTAGGTATTATTGAACCTAATGTCTCCCCGTGGAATGCTCCATTATTTTTCGTGCCCAAACGATACAGAGAAATATGTGCGGTAGTAGATTACCATATATTAAATCAGCACACAATCCCTGACCGGTTTCCTATGCCATTGTTAAGTGACGTCTTACAAAATACTGGACCAGAAAATAATGTATTTTCCACAATCGATTTGCTCAATGGCTATTACCATATTAGTCTCGAGCAACAATCACGCAAATACACTGCTTTTTTTTTTTTTTATGAAAACAGGGCACTACCAATATAAACGAATGCCTATGAGGTTGAAGATAACGCCGAGCACTTTCCAGAGACTGATGAATTACGTATTGTCTGGAATGCTGGGAAAAGGAATATTTGTCTATCTAGATGACATTTTTATAGCCAGTCCAACTATAGACGAACATCTACAGAAACTAGACCAGCTCCTACAAAAGCTTGCTGATGCTGGCTTAAAAATTAAGCTGTCTAAATGCAAATTTTGCTGGAAATAAAATTCTTAGGCCACAGACTAGATGCCCAAGGTATTCACACGTCTGAGGACAAAATACAGGCGGTAAGGAATATCCAAGAACCAACAAATATAGACGAAGTAAGACAAATTTGGGGGCCAGCGGGACATTACCGCTCCTTAATTAACCAGTTCTCTCATATAGCACGACCGCTATTCATCCTACTAAAAAAGGATGCTGTATTCCAGTGGGAAGAGGAACAAAAATTAGCATTTCATGAAATAAAAGATCAACTTACATGCGCACCATACCTTGCCTATCCTAATTTCACAAAACCATTCATAATTTGCACAGATGCCTCCCTCAAAGGTTTTGGTGCTGTATTGATGCAAGAGGAAAAATAATGAAAATACCAACCCATTGATTTTGCCAGTAGACAAATAAAACGTGCAGAAAAAAAATTACTGTACAACAGACTTAGAAACCCTAGCAGTAGTATTTGCTCTACAAAAACTTCGTGACCTCATGTACGGATACGAAATTCATCTATACACAGACCACAAGCCTCTCGTGGGCATGTTACAAGAAAAACTCCTCTCTGGGAGGAGAGCACGATGGAAATGTAAAATCCAGAATTACAATGTAAATATTCAGTAAATAAAAGGTAGTGTAAATGTGACGGCAGATGCTTTATCACGAAACCCGTTAGCCAATGTTCCTACAATAAGTCCACGGGAATCACTGGTCAACAATAATGAAACGATCCCTACAAATCAAGAAATTTCACCCTCACAAAGCCAGGACCCAGTATGGTCTAAAGTAATATATCATCTCGAGTCAAGTGTTGATGTACCATTACCCAAGTTACATGTACCACTTAAACAATTTACAGTGGAAAACAATGCGTTTTATAGGGTAAATCCCGGACAAACAAATCATAGAAAAAATATTAGGCAGTTAGTTATTCCTAGTACAATGATACCACACATTACAAGGGTAATACACGATAGTAAACGTGCAGGTCATCCTGGCAAGGACAGGACAGTCAGGCAGGCCCGGATGTCATATTATTGGCCAACATTACACAAAGACATACATAATCACATGGACAGATGCGAGTCATGTGCGAAACATAAAGGTTACATGTTATCACCTGCACCTCTAGGACAATATCCTGTACCTAGACATCGTGGGACACTGTCACGGTTGATTTACTTAAATTACCATTAACCACCAATCACAATCAATATCTTTTTGTTGCAAGTGATCACTTCTCACAATTTGTGAAGGATAAAACAGCAGAAACAGTCGCATGGGCATTCATTGATAGAGTGATCTGTAGGTTCACCACACCGAAGGTGCTAATAAGCGACAATGGTAGTGAATTTAACTCTGAAATTTTACAAGAAATATATAAACAATACAGCATAATGAAAGTTAATATCTTGGCCTACCATCCAGCTTCCAATGGATTGGTGGAAAGGCAGAATAAAAAAATATTAGATGTACTGCGGCACATTCTCAATGAAAATTACGCAAACTGGGATGACTGGATCCCCAGAGTTGAGGCGTCACTCATTTGTGCAGGTAATAAATCAATAGGAGATACACCTCATTTCATCGTTTATGGATCAGACAAACGTCTCCCTTGTGAGACGTTAGAGGGCGAGCAAAATCCCGTATATAATTATGATGATTATCCTAAACTTCGCTTACGTGAATTTCAAGAAATATACACAAAGGTAAAGAAACAGTTGGAGATGTCCAAGGAAGACATGACAGAATCATTTGATAAGAAGGCAAAAGAATCAGATATCAGCATAGATGATATTGTCCATAGCCTCATTCACACTAGAAATAACAAACTGTCACTTAAATTTGAAGGCCCATACAGGGTAATCAAGAGAAGAGACAATAAGGTAGTGATTAAGTCACTATCAAGTGACGAAGAAAAAGAAACACATACTTATCACTTAAAAAAGGTCTCAAGAAATTTAGCTTGCAACTATAAAACATCAGCCACGACCGGTGAAAATAAGCCTGAAGCAATCAACACATATCGGAATAAATTGCGGTCACCTACCAAGCAGACAAATATAGGTGCACCAATACAGCTCTCACTATAACAAGGCCTAGGAATCGATTTAGACTCCTATTATAGGTAATAGGATTAAATAGGCCAAGATATCTGTATTATTCATCATCACTATCATCACCCTTAGCATAACTTGCTAACAACAGTGGATTAGATCTCGAATACAGCTGTTCTTTCGGTAGGTAAAGATGTGGCCAATAATTCCATAGATCATGTTCCTGTTGATATCAGGAGGATCACCTCATTACGTACTCAACATATTGTCCGACAAGGGTGCCTGATAGCCCCAACAGCCTCAACAGCAATAGTACAGGACATAATAAGTACCGAAGTTAGTTTGGACGTGCTGCAAGACATACCAATAATGTTACAGAAGATATCAGGACCACTTAGAACTCTGGATGCGATATTAAAACGCCCTTCTTTACATGATCACCCCACACAGGAAGTAGCTGAATTAATTAACTGATTGGAAGCTAGAACAGGCTAAGCATGTAATGATCACCATGATCCAGGATATCCCATCAGCTGGGAGTAACACACCTGAGACAAGAAACGACATCACAAATACACGTAACAGACGCAGTTTGTTTGACCTAGGTGGAGCAATTTTAGGCAACATTTTTGGATTAGCTACAGAAAATGATCAAGAGGAAATAAATAACAAATTTAACAAAATAGCACAAATTCTTTCATACCAATATAAGTTAGCTGATACTCAGAACACCTTAATGCAGACGATTGTAAAGAACCTAAGGAAGGCAGAAGCATCAACTCTAGGAATTGTGGAGAAAGTGAATGCACTAGAAGGTAACAATACACTATTCCAACACCTCTCTGTGATCACAGAACGTATTGACGTAATAATACTACAGTCAGACAAAAGAGCTCAGTATCAGGCCTTCAAGAAAGGAAATGCTAATGCTGGTAACGGAAAGATCACCATTAATTTACTACCCATTCACAACCTCCGGCAAATAATTAGTCAAGGCATACATAGGCATGAATTAAAACCTTTGTTTGAGGAAAGAAATCTGATGTTATATTATCCATATTTGGAAGCAACACTCACAACAACATCAATAGTAGTTCATGTACCATTCGTAACGAATGATTTTTTTTCACAGTCTATCAAATATACCCTTTTCCTTCTAGGAAAGATGACTCATTAGTCACCACAACATCAAAACAGAAGTCATCATGGTCTCCAAGATACAGGACGCTGTCACTTTCACTAGTGAAACAACAATTGAACACAAATGTTGCACATCATTACATGCATTTCACCTTTGTCCTGTGTACATCTTCACGTTTTAGCCAGCTGAGACAGGCCCTTGTGAAATGGCCATCACAGAAGATCATGACATCCCTCCGCATTGCAACATCACATTTGCTCCAGATAAACCCATCCATCATCAACGCATTGGACATTCACAGTACTTCTACTTCACTCAAAATACATCAGTTTTTTTTAATTGCCCAGACACACCTCCAGCCCATACATCAGCATCTGGTTTATACATCTCACCATATTACTGAACAGTCCTGACACCTACACTATCCCCCTTGCCCACTAAAAACCATTATGCCATTCTCAACCACACACACAAATACTTCCAGCCACTGCCTAGAATGAACTTAAATGTAAGTGCACTCATTAAGTTGACTTCACCCAACTATGAAACCATGCAATTAATATCAGACAATACGACTTTGGAAGAATACAGGAGGGTTATGTTTAACCCATATTATGTATAAAGCCCAGCTCCAGTCATCTTTGTAATTTTCTCTGTCATATTTACAGTATTAATTTTGGTCATGAACAGAATGCAAGCAATGATTGGTAACCTGGAATCAGTGTTTAAGAACTGTTCTGTCCAAGTGAGACAAAACTGAGTACATATTGTAAATACTGTATATATATTTTATATAAAATAGCAAAATATGGGTTACACATAATATAGGCTTACTTTAATTATGCTATCATATCTCATTTATATATATATATATATATATATATATATATATATATATATATATATATATATATATATATATATATATATATATATATATATATATATATATATATATATATATATATATATATATATATATATATATATATATATATATATATATATATATATATATATGCGGAGCACAAAGGGAAACTTCATACTGGATCGGTCGTGGCCCGGGTCAACAACATCCACCACCGGTGCTGTTGTCCAACAGGGGACTGGTGGAAAGTATGCGACTGTTGGACAAAGGAAGGAGAGGAGGAGAAGAGGAGGAAGACAGTTCCAGAGGAAGCGGGAGAGAAGGAAGAGTAGAAGAGTGGAGATGAGAGTGGAATCTTTGAATGTGGGCACGATGACGGGTAAAGGGAGAAAGCTGGCCGATATGACAGAGAGGAGAAAGTTGGATATACTATGTGTGCAGGAGACAAAATGGCAGGGAAGTAAAGCGAGGATGATTGGAGGAGGGTTCAAGTTGTTTTACCATGGCGTGGATGGGAGGAGAAATGGTGTAGGGGTGGTGGTGAAGGAAAAGTATATAGATAGTATATTGGAGGTGAAGAGAGTGCCGGATAGAGTAATGAGTTTAGGGATGGAAACTGAGGGGGTCCTGATTAATGTCATCAGTGTATACGCCCCCCAAGTGGGGTGTGACTTGGAGGAAATGGAAGAGTTTTGGAGTGAAGTAGAGGAAGTGATTCAGAGCATACCCAGGGAGGAAAGAGTGGTTATGGGAGCGGATTTGAATGGGCATGTTGGCGAAGGAAATAGAAATGACGAGGAGGTGATAGGCAGGTACAGTGTTGGGGAGAGGAACGCTGAGGGTCAGATGGTTGTTGATTTTTCCATACAGATGGAGATGGCTGTAGTAAACATTTATTTCAAGAAGAAGGAGTAGCACAGGATTATGTATAAGCGTGAGGTAAGGAGGACGCTGATAGATTATATCCTCTGTAGGAGATGCAATTTGAAAGAATTCAGTGATTGTAGGGTAGTGCCAGGGGAGAGTGTAGTAAGACTGCATAGGGTGTTGGTTGGAAAGATGATTTTGAAAGTGAAAACAAGGAGGAAAGTGAGAGCTGAACCAAGGATTATGTGGTGGAAGCTGAAGGAGCAAGACTTCAGTAGTAAATTTAGGGATGAGGTGAGCCAGGCTTTCGGAGACAGGGAAGACGAGGACGGATGGGCAGTTATCTCAGGAGCGGTGAGGGAGAAAGCCAAGAAGGTACTTGGGGTGACATCGGGACAGAGGAGGAAAGACAAGGAGACTTGGTGGTGAAATGAGGAAGTACAGGATACCATAAATAGGCAGAAGCAGGCAAACAAGAATATCGAGAGACACAGGGACGAAGAAAGCATTCGGAAGTATAAGGAGACGAGGAACATAGCCAACAAAGAGGTTGTTAAGGCAAACGAAAGGCATTCCAGAAGCTGTACGAGAAGTTGAATACCAGAGAAGAGGAAAAAGACCTGTACCGATTAGCCAGGCAGAGAGACAGAGCTGGGCGGGATGTGCAGCATGTTAGAATGATAAAGGATGCAGATGGCAATGTACTGACAAGTGAGGAGAGTGTACTGAGAAGGTGGAAGGAGTATTTCGAAGAGCTGCTGAATATAGAAAATATGAGAGAGGGAAGGTTGGAAGTGTTGGAGGTAGTGAGTCAGGAAGTGCAAGAGATCAGCAGAGAGGAAGAGAGGAATGCCATGAAGAGGATGAAGGATGGCAAGGCAGTGGGCCCAGATGGTATACCAGTGGAAGCATGGAGGAGCTTAGGAGAGATGGCTGTGACGTTGTTTCCCAGATTGTTTAACAAAATCCTGGAGGGTAAAAGGATGCCGAAGGAGTGGAGGAAAAGTATTCTAGTTACGATTTTCAAGAACAAGGGTGATGTGCAGTGCTGCAGCAATTACAGAAGTATAAAGCTGATTAGCCATGCAATGAGGCTATGGGAAAGAGTGGTGGAAGCTAGGTTGAGAAGATAAATGAGGATCTGCGAGGAGCAATTTGGTTTCATGCCAGGGAGAAGTACTATAGACGCTATATTTGCTTAGAGAATGGTGATGGAGAAGTACAGAGAAGGCCAGAAGGAGTTGCATTGTGTGTTTATAGACATGGAAAAGGTTTATGATAGGGTACCGAGAGAGGAGCTGTGGTACTGTATGAGAAAGTCAGTAGTGGCAGAGAAGTACGTGAGGGTGGTGAAGGACATGTACGACGATAATGTAACATCAGTGAGATGTGCAGTAGGAATGACTGAGGGTTTCAAGGTGGAGGTGGGATTGCATCAAGTATCGACTTTGAATCCCTTCTTGTTTGCAATGGTGATGGACAGATTGACAGATGAGATTAGACGGGAGCCTCCGTGGACAATGATGTTTGCGGACGACATTGTGAAATGTAGTTAGAGCCGGGAGGAAGCTGAAGCAGAGCTTGAGAGATGGAGATATGCACTGGAAAGAAAGGGAATGAAAGTAAGCAGATGCAAGACTCAGTACATGTGTGTAAATGAGAGAGATTACAGGGGAACCGTGAGGCTGCAAGGTGTAGAGGTGGCAAGGGTAGATGAATTCAAATACTTGGGGTCAACTGTACAAAGTAACGGAGAGTGTGGTAGAGAGGTAAAAAGAAAGTGCAGGCAGGATGGAGTGGGTGGAGAAAGGTGACAGTGATCTGTGACAGAAGAGTCTGCAGAAATGAAAGGGAAAGTTAATAAGACTGTAGTGAGGCCAGCCATGTTGGACGGAATGGAGACAGTACTACTGACAAAAAGACGGAAGGCACAGTTGGAGGTAGCAGAATTGAAGATGTTGCGTTTTTCACTAGGAGTGACGAGGTTGGATAAAATTAGAAATGAACATATTAGAGGGACAGTGCACGTAAGTCAGTTTGGGGACAAAGCTAAAGAGGCAAGACTGAGATGATTTGGACATGTGTGGAGGAGGGATGAGAAGTATGTCGGGAGGCAGATGCTGGAAATGGAGTTACCAGGCAGGAGAAAGAGAGGAAGGCCAAAGAGAAGGTTTATGGATGTAGTAATGGAGGACATGCGGGTGGTAGGTGTAAGAGAAGACTATGCAGAAGACAGAGGAAGATGGAGACGGGTGATCCGCTGTGGCGACCCCTAAGGGGAGGGCCGAAAGGAGAATAATAATAATAAATATATATATATATATATATATATATATATATATATATATATATATATATATATATATATATATATATATATATATATATATATATCCTAAGGGGAGGGCCGAAAGGAGAAGAAGAATATATATATATATATATATATATATATATATATATATATATATATATATATATATACGGCAAGTCCATCCCATATATATTGTATAATTGACTACAGTAGACTTGTCATTGTATTATTTTAATATTACAGTTATACATGTACAATTTCATAACCACAGTGACTACATTATCCCTATTGTGTAACTTTCACAATATTATGTATTTCACTTACAAATTTATTGTAATGTGTAAATAGTATCCAATAATATGTTATGACTGTTTACTGTCGATGGTACAACAGTTTCGCGTGACCAGGTGATATATAGGCATAATATAACACAATACTGTATGTAACTATATAGCTATAGGTAACAATATGTAAAACAGGTAGTTATGTCTGACTTCTCCAGGAAGGGTTGCAGAACACATCCCCTTACCTAGACAAACCAGGAATGTCTGTTCCCATAATGTATATCCACAACCTTTGTTGTCTCAGACCATCAAGAATCCTTAACCATACGATGTATCTCAAACTTCCTCATAGTCCAGATGACCAGGAATTTCATGACGTATTCAAACATGTGGAGTAACCAGCTCTAGCCCGTTAGTCCGCGTGATAGGAAATTTACTAGACATACACATCCTCCCCATGCTGTATACAATGTCGGAGAGATTCCCTTCAGATCAGAGAAAGGGGAGAGAAAGCCTAGAGAGAAGGTCCGACGTTAGGGTCACGCTCTGCTACACTGTAACTTACTAATATAGGCTAGCTGTGTGCAATAAACTTTGTAACCCAAGAGTGCTGTAACTCACCTCATTGACATTGTCTCACTACTTAATCTGGCTGAGCTTAATGATCCATAATCGATTGCCCTATCTCCCTACAAGTACCAAAGACCACGCAATCGAGAAATATGCAAAAGATTTAAGTAGACCAATATATTTAATATTCAGGGAATCTTTGTATCATCGTAAACTACCTGATATTTGGAAGAAAGCAAAAATTGTTTCGCTATTCAAGAAATGGAATAGACAGAGTCCACTGAACTACCAACCAGTATGACTGACCAGTGCTGTAAGTAAGATATTAGAAAAGCTGATATGAAACGTTATCGGCCTGAAAGGTTTGTGAAGTAACGAAAGTTCCCTCTATGAAAATAAAAAGGTATACATTCTACAAAGAACTATTGTGACTTATCCTTATATATGAGATGGAAAAGGAAAGACGATAAGAAATCTAGAACAAAAGTAACAGAGGAACGGGAGATGAAATTGAGAGGAGGAGGACTGGCACACACACACACACACACACACACACACACACACACACAGCACAACCCTTTTCCCTCTATAAGATTTTAATGACTTTACGTGTATAGAATCAAAATTCTCATACGGAATTGTTGGTATAAATAATAATACTGTATTGTGTAGGTGATGGCAGTGACATTTCGTTATCCTACTTCTGTATTCGATCCCTTTAATTTTAATGAAATTTATGAAGGAAATAAATAAGGAAAATTACAATTTGGTTATGATACTGTGATAACATACCAGACATAACAGATGCCTTAATATGTTTAATAGCAACAGCGGCACAGCTGCGGTGTGTTATTGCCAGGCTCCGAACTTCCTTGGTGCCAAAATTCAGCTGCAGTCGCGGGAGGAGGCGGGGTGGTTCTTTTCAAACTGATTTTGATTCAGTTAGCAAATTTTAGTGTTTCCATTGTCAAACACAAATTAATTCAAAGTAAAAGTAAATAATACGATACTGTTTCGTGGTAAGGCTCATTATTCTATCAATAAGAAGAATAATTATCTCAGCCAATCAGCAACGAGCTGAGCTGGAAGTGGGCGGGGCATCAGAAGGGGGCAGGGCACAAGAGAATCAGGTTAAAGCGAACAGTATAGAAGAACACAGTATGATAAAAGAAAGGCAGTTCGGTTTTAGAAAGTGAAAATCATGGGTTACTAATCTATTTAGCTACTATGATTGGGTTACAGAATCATTACAGAAAAGGGAAGGATGGGAGGACAGTATCTATTTAGATTTCAAGAAAGCATTTGACAGAGTACTGCACCAAAGACATTTATGGAAACTACCATCAAGGAAGTAACCAAGGCAGTCTGTGTTGTTGGATGCAGGATTTTCTCAGGAAAAGGGAAATGAGAAGAGTACTAAGGGGAAATTACTCATTATAGAGGGAAATGACTAGCGGAGTTCCACAGGGCTCAGGGCTGGCAGCAATTATATTATTAGTATATGTAAATGACATAGACAGTTACATTGGAAATGGAAATTATCTAAATATGTTTGCTGATGATGCAAAAATACAAAAGAAAATTACTAACACAGATTCTTGCAGAGAGCTACAAGAAGATATTACATAAACTTCATGAATGGAGCAATAAATGGCAAATGGAATTTAATGTGGACACGTGAAATTAAATTATGTTTGGTAAAAGTGAGAAAAGAACATTTTGGGATTATAAGCTAGGAAGATCAACCCCGCACATATCAGAACGGGAGAACGACCTAGGAGTGATTATCAATTATAGACTATCTCCAGTTGACCACATCAGTAAGAAAGTACGTAACATGTTTGCACTGCTTGCTAATATGAGAATAGCATTCGCATAGATAAATGAAGACATGCTGAGAAAGATAGCTTCATTCATCAGACCAGCCCTGGAGTATGCATCATTAGTCTGGAATCCTCATCTCAAAACACACATAGATAAGATTGAAAAAGTACACAGGGCAGCTACATGATGGGTACCAAGCTTTGGGGATCTAAACTATGAAGAAAGACTAGAAAAATTTAATTTACCAACACTACAGGAAAGAAAGAAAAGAGGAGACATGGTTATGTTATATAAATGTATCTCAGGGAAAGAGAAAGTATACATAAATGAGTATATAACTCACCGGGAAACATCAGCAAGACGATACGCAAAAATACTGCATAAAAAGAGAGGTGATAAAGACTTAAGGAAACTTAGTTTTCCAAACAGGGCAATTGATCAGTGGAATGCGCTACTAAGTGAAACAGTGTGTGTCAAAACAATTCATAAATTTAAGGATATGTATAATAAAAATGATTTAATACATGAGGCAGTACAAGCTTGACTCAGTCCTGTGAAGATACAATCAGGTACGAACTATTAGGCAAGGTAAGAATACACCCACCCACCCACCCACCCACCCACCCACCCACACACACACACACACACACACACACACACACACATTTATCTATCTATCCATCTATATGCATACTCGTATATATATGGAGAGAGAGAGAGAGAGAGAGAGAGAGAGAGAGAGAGAGAGAGAGAGAGAGAGAGAGAGAGAGAGAGAGAGAGAGAGAGGGGAGGGGGGGGGATAGAGAAGCGACCGACCCCCAGCAACAAGACAACTTTTTCTACCTTGTTAGGCCAAGTTGGAAGACATTATTGTCTCCTCATTTCTTGTCCTCTTCCTTCACTGTCCTCCTTGACTACCACAAGTTTACCCTCATTTCCAGACATCCCTGTTCTTCCCAAAGCTCATATTTTCCCCTCCCTCAAGATAAGTATAATCGTACATATTATTGCTGTTGTTGTGGCACCAAACTCTACAGGACGGGAACCGATGGACTTTAGGCTGAAGCTGGCTTTCTGCATCATATAATCCTTCTTTCCAGGGAGAGGTAGTAAGATGAAAGATGTTTCTATAAGCGGTCAGCTTTACTGTTCGGTTATAAGGTGTCACCATGTAAAGGCATCCCTTTGAGGCACCACTCACTGTATTGATGTTAATCCAGAGGAACCAGGTAATAACTGTAAGAAAGAATTTATCTAGTCAGTTTTTTTGGTCTTGTTAGACTCAGTTTTCCACTTTGATTCCAGTGGTCTATGTTTTGTTTGCCTGTCTTTAGTTTTTGTCAACAATTGACAAATGTTTATTTTCAGTCTTGTTACCGCACGCCAATGTAATGGCTGGATGTAATGGCTGACCATGTGGACATCATCGATGACGGAGGGGAAAGTGATTATCAATCGTGTATTGGAGAACGTTCAGGAGACACTCCACAATTTCCCAATCAGCAAAAGCTGGATGGCTTGGTCCGAGATTTAGGACTCACCAAGTCCCGTGTTGAGCTGCTGGCGTCACGTCTAAGTGAATGGAACCTGTTGGATCCCAGTTGCAAGTTGAGTTATAGGAATCGCCACGGCAAGTTTGCATCCTTCTTCAAATTTTGTGAAGAAACCTCATTGTGTTATTGTTTTGCTGTTTAGGGTTTGTTCCAAACCATGGGAGTGGATTACAAGGCCTCAGAATCGCGACTCTTCATAAACAGTTCCATGAAGAGCCTAAAAGCTGTACTTTTGCATAACGGCAACGAACTCCCATCAATTCCAGTTGCACGTTCTGTGGAAATGAAAGAAAGCTATGAGAATGTGAAGATTTGTTTGACAAAGATCAAGTACTCAGATCACAAATGGGAGGTTTGTGGGGATTTCAGAATTTTTTCTTTCCTGCTTGAAATGCAAGGCGATTATTCTAAGTACTCATGTTCCTTATGCTTGTGGGACAGCCGGACCGATGCAGAACATTTCGTGAGGAAAGACTGGCCTCTCAGAGAAAGTCTCACACCAGGCTCGTGCAACATTGTGAGAGCTCCACTGACAAGACTTGGTCTTGTTAAACAGCTCGTGAAAGCCATCGCCAAGGATGAGGATGCGTTTCTGCATATCTGATCAATGTTTCCCAAGTTGAGTGTGACAAAGATGACGGCTGGCATAATCACTAGGCCGCAAGTTCCAGGAATGCTTGCATGTCGTGAACTCCAGGGTACAATGACCGATGATGAAGAGAGCACTTGGAATACTTTCAGAGGGGCTGTGGAAGGTTTTCTTGGCAACCAGAGGAGACTAGATTCCGCACAGCTCGTCAATGACTTGATCGGCGCATTCCATCGGCTCGGATACAGAATGTCAATCAAATTGCACTGTCTGCATTCCGACCTTGATTTCTTCAAAATCAACTTGGGTACAGTTAGCGGGGAGCATGGCGAACGGTCCCACCAGGACATTCTGCTGATGGAAACCAGATATCAGGACAGGTGGAACGGGGCGATAATGGGTGATTACGTTTGGGGATTGTTGCGCGATTGTCATCACAGCTACAGAAGATAGTCAAGATCGAAAGTGCATTTCTAGATACTATGTGCCCTGTTTTCTTTGTGATGTTACTCTTTGGTCATTTTCTAGTTATACTCATAATATACATCCAGAAATACATAAATTCTTTGACATTCTCAGCATTCTCGAGATGGTAACAAGTTGCAGTTCCTATCCTTGTACGATACATATGTTGTTGCATAGTTCCTGTAACTTTAGATTTACACAAAAACAAATAGCATAGCCTATTCGGAATCTACGCAGTGACATTGATCAGAAATAGCGTAAAAATCAACATAAACAAAAAATTGGTTTAAGTTTGTTACACAGTGTAACGCGTCTCCTGGTGGTTTTATCTGAAGCTGTGCCAGTACAAGTAATGACATGCCTCATTCAGCTATTATTTGTTTACTTATTGGCAAGAACAGCAAGTCTAATGGTTACTGACCTCGCGTGGAACATTGTCAGTCAGGCTTGCTCCTAGCTACTGGATGAAAAAAGAAAGGGTTCATATAGAGGGAAAGTGAGGTACTGTAAAACCATAAGAATAAGCCAATAAGGTATTATTGCAACCTTTTCAAGTCACGCATGCACATAACGATATCTCGTGTTCCTGTAGTCACCATATATCAGATCGAAAATTCTCTCTCTCTCTCTCTCTCTCTCTCTCGCTTCTCATTTCGTCTCGTCCCCGTATTTTTCGTTTCTCATCCTTAACTCTTTCACTGTCTCAGTTAACAGTTTACAGTGCCTTTTTCCACCAGAAGTTGAGTCATAGTATGGTTCTTTTATTTTCCTAAAAACGACGTAATTAGTAACCGGAAAAAATCACCTGTAGGAAAAAAATATATACCTAATAATGATTTTCCTTCCTCATTTCCGTTTCACAATTGCTCATATACTTACACGAAACCTCTACCTGCAGCGGAAGGTTCTAAATGATGCATGTTGCTATGGCTTTCCAAGCATCAACGAGGCAACGTGTGTGTTTTTACTTACTATACATGTACCTGATGTGTGTGTGTGTGTGTGTGTGTGTGTGTGTGTGTGTGTGTGTGTGTGTGTGTGTGTGTGTGTGTGTGTGTGTGTGTGTGTGTGTTTTCCTTTTCTGTGTTTGTCTGTTTTCATATTTTACTATCAGGGGTACTCGGCGTTGCCGGGCCAAAAAGGCCAACACACTAATCCTGTTTGTTCTAGGTCAGTCTTTCAATCTACTCCAGAGAGACCATTGTACCGCTTATGCTTTTGAAGAGGGATTAGAAAAGGTCAAGGAACTTTCTATTTCAGCTTTCACATACTAATGCACAGCATTTGTGAGCGGTTGATTACTATTACCGGTGACAAATGATCTCGGACGTCAACCTTACAAAACCAGTAACCGAACTGGTGGTCATGTAAGTCTCCATGACAAATAATGGGCTGCTGGGCCCAGTCGTTCGATTGTGTATTACCGGCGACCTCAAATGACCGACCAATGACGTCAAATGACCTCGGAGGTCAACGTCACATAGCCTATGTCCGAGCAGGAGGTTACGTGAGTCCCCATGCCAGAAACTGGGCTATAGGGGTATCCGGCGTTGCCAGGGCCAAAAAGGCGAACACTCTACCGGTGACCTCAAATGACCCAGATCTGAATTTTGACCCCACTAAAACCATCCATGGGTCACCCTGATTCAGAATGTATATGGGTCTGGGGGTCTCTGGCCCTTCGTTTGGGCATGATTTAAGAACAAATAAACAATCAAACAAACAACGTGGCTCATATATATTCAGATTCCTCTCTCGGTGCAAAGGAATATTAGACGCATGGAATACACATTCTGAATCCAGTAAATGAGGCCAAAACACAGGATATTCAGAATCATGATAAGTTTATGACTCTGAAGCCGGCACTAGTCTTTCTACAATCCAGTGCTAATCAAACAGTTTGGAGAAAAAAAAAAAAAAAAAAAAAAAAGTTTGGGCATGTCCGTCCCAGTATAACGTAGGGGCAAAAAGAGCCCCCAGGTTTTTACACCAGAAACTCAGTGTCAACCACGAGAACTAAGACCAGAATGCAGGAGATCATACATTAGCATATTCTCTCTAAGAAGTCACCACCACTACCAACACCACCACCACCACTACCAACACCACCACCATTATCAACACCACCACAACCACTGCCACTACCACCACCTACGCCACAGCTGCCACTATCACCTTCGCTGCCATCAGTGCCACCATCGATGCCGTCACTGTCTTCATCACTATGGCAACCTTCATCAGTGTTGTCGCCGCTGTCGCTGCTGCTGCTGTCGCTGTCACTGTCAGCATCGTTGGCACTGCTTTCAGGATCGCCACCAGCCATCACCACCGACAATGCCGCTGCTACTGCCGGCAGTACCACCAACGTCTGGTAAACTCTCTCTCTCATTACTTCCGCCAATGAGGTTATGTTTTACCCCGCGTTGGTTTGTTTGTTTGTATGTCTTTCTGTCTGTCTGTTAGCGGGATTTCTCAAGAAGTTATAAGGAAAGTTTGATGAAATTTTGTGGAAGGGTGGCCAATGGGCCAACGAAAAAATTACCGTTAATAAATTTTGGTTCGGATCCAGATCCGGATTCGGAGTATCCCGCACAATATCTCCAAAAGTTCTCAATGAATTTCAATGAAATTTTGTAGAAAGGTGGGCCATGGACCAAGAAAGAATTGATTAAATTAGGGGGCTGATCCGGATTCGGATCCTTGTTAATGGCAATGGCATTGGGGGAGGTATGGCTTTCTGAACTCTTTCTACAGTAATTTTTTATTTTCACCCTTCACTTCCATCTTCACTTCCATCGTTAACCTCCCAGATCTCTAATCCTTACCCATTCCATTGCGCACTGTGTCTTTGCAACTCGAATTACACTCCCTGATGGGGCCCAGGGAACGCAGTGTCTATGGAAAATCACGCCATCTCGATTGAAGCTGATCTGTATATTTACTCACAGGTCCGAAACATATCATAAACCACCCCTGTCATACCATCCCACCAGTATTGAATGAGGTAGTTTAAACATGTTTCATTGTAAATGCTTCGGTATTGGTGCCAAAGTAGTGGCAGGCACTGGAGCAAGCGCCATGAACTGGAACAGATGAAGACTGCTTGACCTAAGGGAACAGTCTGTCTATATAAGCTCGTTTTCATGTATTTTGTATTAGGTCTTTGTTCATACTGATGACTGACCGACAGATCATTAAAAGAATGCTCACAACCCTGTCCTGAGTGACACACTATTAGTATATGTCCGTAAAGATGGATGGATATTAATGGCCAGGCAGTGAGTTATCTGTTAGTTACATGGGAGGACTGCCAGGCCACAGTACATAGACTTCCTTGATAAGCAATCCTCCATCTATATCGAAACAGGTCTTTTCTGGTCTTCAACAACCCCTACTGCAATATTACAACCCCCAACACTTACATCACAGCGTTATCTTGAATGAGATAAACAAATGTCAGTTTGGACTTATTCTTCATATAAAAGCCCAAACGGTGACTTGATGGGGAGTAAGCGCCACTAGTTATTGCTTGGAGGAATAGTCACTTTTTATTGCCTGGAAGAATGGCCATTTGTTAATGCTTGGAAGAATGGCCACTTGTTAATGCTTGGAAGAATGGCCATTTGCTAATGCCTGGAAGAATGGCCACTTGTTCATGCGTGAAAGAATGGCCAATTGTTAATGCTTGGAAGAATGGCCACTTGTTAATGCTTGGAAGAATGGCCACTTGTTAATGCTTGGAAGAATGGCCACTTGTTATTGCCTGAAAGAATGGCCACTTGTTAATGCTTGGAAGTATGACCACTTGTTATTGCTTGGAAGAATGGCCACTTGTTAATGCTTGGAAGAATGGCCACTTGTTATTGCTTGGAAGAATGGACACTTGTTAGTGCTTGGAAGTATGACCACATTTTAATGCTTGGAAGAATGTTGGGTCCCAGAGAATGAGAGTCCAAAGTTAACAGTCAAGTTGCTGCTGTTGTTGTTGTTCCAGCCTCAAGCTCATCTCGTGGGAAATTGGCGACTCTTTCGGTCGTTTCCAGAACCTTTTGGTGAGGTTCTGTTGAAAGACTGCATTGTGATAATGTAGTGCTCCTGCTGGTTAACTGTACAGTAATGTGGTGTGGGGGGCTACATTGCAAAGTGGGCAATGTGGACTGCTTGTGAACTGTATTTTATGTTGGTATTAGAATAGAGAAGGGTGGTGGTCGCATCGCATCTGGCTAGGTGAAGTTGTGTCTCTCTGGGAAGTTTCTGAGGGGTGTATGTCTGTTGGTGGTTTTTGAAGGATTCTGTTTAGCTGTAAGTTGTTTTGAGTGTCAGGAATGTATATGTTTGTGAGTTGAAATATCGAATGGAAATAGAAGGTCGCTGAGATACTCTGTGTATTGTTGGTCAGTGGTCGTATCTTGTTTCTTTGTGGATGGGAGTGATGCAGCATGAAGTTACAGGGATGGGATGGGTCTTCAACCGAAGCAATGAACTGTGAGTCTTTATTATAATTATACTGTTTGATTGTAAGCCCTTTTGCTTGATGTGAGTGCCCTGTATATGTTTGCTCGGGCGCATCCTTTTATTATTCGTTAGTCTTTGTTGTGTGTGTGTGTGTGTGTGTGTGTGTGTGTGTGTGTGTGTGTGTTTAAATTTATCTATGTGTTGGTTAAGATTGGCGACCAGCTTAGATTAGCATATTTTACCATTGCTTTGACAAATTGTTTGCAAACAGTGTTAAGGGATTTATTCATTTGTCCAGAAGTGGTTGTGAGTTCTTTCAAGGCATTGAATTTACGAGATGCCTTTGAATTGATGTTACTTTTGTGCTGAGAAAATGATATGTGTTTGTGTTGTTACGAAACAGAGAGAGATAATGAACACTTCAAGTGAGAATACTAAAATCACTACTGTCCCGCAAAGTTCCAGGTTCAAAACAAAAGAGTTAGGTAAAATTACAAGTTAAAGTTTAATGCTCAAACTAACAACTAAACATTCAGGACTCATAAAGATAATGTAATGGCAAAAAACAGGTTAAATATATGGTTAACTGCAATAGCCTCTATTAACACGAAATTAGAAAGAGTAAATTTATCTAAGTCAGCCCTGATAAAATGAGAAAACCGGATAATGCTCAGTTAATGCAAAATATATTATTACTGATACAAAATATTATTAATAATGGCTGACATCAAAAACTCCACATGAATCACAAAAACCTCACCAGGCCCACGAATTAACACCTTATGCTATACAGTACAAGAAAAAAATGTAATAACACTTATACTCAAATTACACAGCAGCTAGATGGTTGGAGACTTCCTGAGCACTCACAAAAATAATAACAACTGTACAAGGGAGGACAGAGATGTGAACAAAATGTGGAGTAGATCTAAGTGGCAATTAATGCAGAGACTGAGCTCATTATATAAGGGCCGGCAGAGGTTGATACAACGTGTAAGAAGGACATGCAAATAAAGCCATAGGGGACAAAGAGTTGAAACTCCTGCTCTGAACAACAGAAAGAACGACTTACTCTACTATAAGGGAGGAGAAGGGGGGAGTGAGGTAGAACACGGAAGCTTGGTCACTATGGAAGCCACGAGGCGAATCGTGATCAAACATGCAGCATACTGTACGTTAGAATTGTACAAAGGATGATAAAATCATAGGCTATGTAACACCTCCCCACAAAAAAAAGAAATTTACAAAGGAAATTTCTTATTACTCTAAAACAATCTGTCTAAAGTCTAGATAAGCAATCTGCAATAACATTTTCTTTCCCCTTGACATGTTGTATGTCTAATGAATACTCCTGAAGAAGTAGACTCCATCTTGTCAATCTCTGATTTTTATCTTTAAACTTACTAAGGAATTTCAGTGGGTTATGATCGGTATAAATGACTATGGGGTCAAAACCAGAACACAAATAAAATGAATAATGCTGTAAACCCAAAATCAAGGCCAAAAGCCTCTTTCTCAATAGCTGAGTAGTTCTTTTGAGGTGGAGTGAACTTCTTACTGTAATAAGATACAGGGTGTTCAATACCGTGATCATTCTCTTGCAGCAAAACAGCCCCAGCTCCTGTATCACTTGCGTCAACAGCCATCTTAAAAGGCTTAGCAAAATTTGGAGTAGCGAGCACTGGCTGACTTAATAGGATAGCTTTAAGTTTGCTGAAAGAGGATTCACAGTTATCGGTCCAGACAAATTTAACTCCCTTTTTCAGTAGGTCTGTAAGTGGTGATACAAGAATTGAAAAGTTAAGAACAAATCTCCTGTAATAACCAACCATTCCCAAAAATCTTTGTAGCTCTTTCCTACTTTAGGTCTGGGAAGATCACTTATAACCTGAACCTTAGCTGCTGGTGGTGCAACGTGTCCATCATCAATTACGTACCCAAGGTACTGAACTTTAGCTTGACCAAACTCACACTTTGATAAATTAGCTACAAGATTAGCCTGAACCAAATGCTCAAGAAATTTACTGACATGGCATAGGTGATCTTTCCAGTTGCCACTGAAGATTAATACATCATCAATATAAACAACACACCCTGCCAAACCCTCTGTTACAACATTCATGAGTTTCTGAAATGTGGCTGGTCCATTCTTCATACCATATGGCATTACAGAACATCCAAAAGTCTTTCCTAGTGTTACAAAACATGAGATCTCCCTAGCACATTCAGTCATAGGTACTTGCCAGTATCCCTTTAACAAATCAAACTTACTTATGTACCTAGCTCATCTCGTGGGAAATTGGCGACTTTTTCGGTCGTTTCCAGAACCTTTTGGTGATGTTCTGGTGAAAGACTGCATTGTGATAATGTAGTGCGCCTGCTGGTTAACTGTACAGTAATGTGGTGTGGGGGGCTACATTGCAAAGTGGGCAATGTGGACTGCTTCTGAACTGTATTTTGTGTTGGTATTAGAACAGAGAAGGGTGGTGGCCGCATCGCATCTGGCTAGGTGAATTTGTGTCTCTCTGGGAAGTTTCTGAGGGGTGTATGTCTGTTGGTGGTTTTTGAAGGATTCTGTTTAGCAGTAAGTTCTGGGTGTCATGAATGTATATGTTTGTGAGTTGAAATATCGAATGGAAATAGAAGGTCGCTGAGATACTCTGTGTATTGTTGGTCAGTGGTCGTATCTTGTTTCTTTGTGGATGGGAGTGATGCAGCATTAAGTTACAGGGATGGGATGGGTCTTTAACCGAAGCAATGAACTGTGAGTCTCTCTTATAATTATACTGTTTGATTGTAAGCCCTTTTGCTTGATCTAAGTGCCCTGTATATGTTTGCTCGGGCGCATCCTCTTATTATTCGTTAGTCTTTGTTGTGTGTGTGTGTGTGTGTGTGTGTGTGTGTGTGTGTGTGTGTGTGTGTGTGTGTGTTTAAATTTATCTATGTGTTGGTTAAGATTGGCGACCAGCTTAGATTAGCACATTTTACCATTGCTTTGACAAATTGTTTGCAAACAGTGTTAAGGGATTTATTCATTTGTCCAGAAGTGGTTGTGAGTTCTTTCAAGGCATTGAATTTACGAGATGCCTTTGAATTGATGTTACTTTTGTGCTGAGAAAATGATATGTGTGTGTGTTGTTACGAAACAGAGAGAGATAATGAACACTTCAAGTGAGAATACTAAAATCACTACTGTCCTGCAAAGTTCCAGGTTCAAAACAAAAGAGTTAGGTAAAATTACAAGTTAAAGTTTAATGCTCCAACTAACAACTAAACATTCAGGACTCATAAGGATAATGTAATGGCAAAAAACAGGTTAAATATATGGTTAACTGCAATAGCCTCTATTAACACGAAATTAGCAAGAGTAGATTTATCTAAGTCAGCCCTGATAAAATGAGAAAACCGGATAATGCTCAGTTAATGCAAGATATATTATTACTGATACAAAATATTATTAATAATGGCTGACATCAAAAACACCACATGAATCACAAAAACCTCACCAGGCCCACGAATTAACACCTTATGCTATACAGTACAAGAAAAAAATGTAATAACACTTATACTCAAATTACACAGCAGCTAGATGGTTGGAGACTCCCTGAGCACTCACAAAAATAATAACAACTGTACAGGGGAGGACAGAGATGTGAACAAAATGTGGAGTAGATCTAAGTGGCAATTAATGCAGAGACTGAGCTCATTATATAGGGGCCGGCAGAGCTTGATACAACGTGTAAGAAGGACATGCAAATGAAGCCATAGGGGTCAAAGAGTTTAAACTCCTGCTCTGAACAACAGAAAGAACGACTTACTCTACTATAAGGGAGGAGAAGGGGGGAGTGAGGTAGAACACGGAAGCTTGGTCACTATGGAAGCCACAAGGCGAATCGTGATCAAACATGCAGCATACTGTACGTTAGAATTATACAAAGGATGAGGAAATCATAGGGTATGTTACACCTCCCCACAAAAAAAAAAAAGAAATTTACAAAGGAAATTTCTTATTACTCTAAAACAATCTGTCTAAAGTCTAGATAAGCAATCTGCAATAACATTTTCTTTCCCTTTGACATGTTGTATGTCTAATTAATACTCCTGAAGAAGTAGACTCCATCTTGTCAATCTCTGATTTTTATCTTTAAACTTACTAAGGAATTTCAGTGGGTTATGATCGGTATAAATGACTATGGGGTCAAAACCAGAACACAAATAAAATGAAAAATGCTGTACCCAAAATCAAGGCCAAAAGCTCTTTCTCAATAGTTGAGTAGTTCTTTTGAGGTGGAGTGAACTTCTTACTGTAATAAGATACAGGGTGTTCAATACTCTGATCATCCTCTTGCAGCAAAACAGCCCCAGCTCCTGTATCACTTGCGTCAACAGCCATCTTAAAAGGCTTAGCAAAATTTGGAGTAGCGAGCACTGGCTGACTTAACCCGTGCCGTCCCGAGGACGTACTTCCACGTCCTCACGTTTTGTCACAGCTAATCCCGAGGACGTACTTCAACGTCCTGCAATTGCAAGGTTCATAATTTCCACACTTTTCAATTTTCGCGAGTCATTTTTGGTACGTATACACGGGACACCTGCCTCAACAAGATGCCAGGCAGAGACAATGCCTTACCCAGCATGACCTCCTCCCCCCCCCTGCATGCCCTTTTCTCAGCAATTCACCTGTTATCAGTGACCTGGCCAGTATAGCCATGTTATGCCACGGTACGAAATTCAGGGCCAGAGTGATTCCCCAATCAATGACAATGTGGAGGACAAACTTTACATAGCATTAGAGGAAGAAACAGTTAGAAATGATGTTCAGGTAATGTGGCAAAAAAAGGTCAGGTATTAGTGAGTGAAACAATGCTTATAATGCCTATATTACTGCTTGAAAACCAATATACTTTTGTACTACATATAAATTCGTAACAGTAAATAAATAAATACCGTTTATGAGTGGTGTGAAATAGTTATCCTCCCATAGAACTCGTTTTCTTTGGTGCCAGCCTGATAGAAAACCCAGTAAAGTAAGGAGGCTCTCCTACCTGTAATGAGTATTTTAAACCTCAGGTGAGCGATTTCTCTATGAATTTTCGATGTTTCTCACCAAAAGCGAAAGTTTTAGCAAAAAAAAAAAAAAGGTCGAAAATTGCCCGGGATTGGGGGGTACCAGTGGTCGAAAAGTGGCCGGGACGGGGCGGGTTAATAGGATAGCTTTAAGTTTGCTGAAAGAGGATTCACAGTTATCGGTCCAGACAAATTTAACTCCCTTTTTCAGTAGGTCTGTCAGTGGTGATACAAGAATTGAAAAGTTAAGAACAAATCTCCTGTAATAACCTACCATTCCCAAAAATCTTTGTAGCTCTTTCCTACTTTTAGGTATGGGAAGATCACTTATAACCTGAACCTTAGCTGCTGGTGGTGCAACGTGTCCATCACCAATCATGTACCCAAGGTACTGAACTTTAGCTTGACCAAACTCACACTTTGATAAATTAGCTACAAGATTAGCCTGAACCAAACGCTCAAGAAATTTACTGACATGGCATAGGTGATCTTTCCAGTTGCCACTGAAGATTAATACATCATCAATATAAACAACACACCCTGCCAAACCCTCTGTTACAACATTCATGAGCTTCTGAAATGTGGCTATTGCATTCTTCATACCATATGGCATTACAGAACATGCAAAAGTCTTTCCTAGTGTTACAAAACATGAGATCTCCCTAGCAGTTCAGTCATAGGTACTTGCCAGTATCCCTTTAACCCCTACACCGCGGGCTTGTTTACCAATTACTTGCGTGTGCCGCGGGATTATTTGGGCTCCGACAGACTCTCAAAAAATATTTGCCAAAAATCAGTTATTAGTCCTAGAATAATAAAATTACATATGCTTATGGCACATACCTTCAGCTTTCTCCTGGAATGATTGTTGAGCCTTCGTCGGTTACCGTAGGACTTGTGGAGACCACTGAAATAGGGTAACGAAGTCTCCACTTTACACTTCCCAACAACCCGTAATATGATTACCACAGCCAGATACAAACACTATAAACACTATTCTACAATTTTCAAGTAGTTTGGGATCCATACTAAAAAAAAAAAACTGTGAAAGCAATGGAAATTACGAGCGCGTCTGATCGTCGCACTGGCACTAGTTCGCTCATGGTAGTCTGTCATTTATTATTCATAAAACCCCTCACACTTTATATTTCTATTACTATATAACACTTATATATATCTACAGTCTTTATCCATAAGTTTCCTTCAGTAGTATTAGTTTATTGTCACTGTAGGGATTCAATTTCTTTCAGTAAAATACGTAGCATTCACTTTCTCGTCCTGTATACTGGCATTGAAAGTGAATGTCACTTTCATCTTCACTCTCATAACTCATAGCATTCAGACATGCTAGAGTGAAACTTTCACTTTCATTACTCCTAGGGTATATACTCGTATTCTTATAATACTACTCATTTACATTTCTATTTACGTTCTCTATTTTATTTACGTTATTTACATTTCTATTTTATTTACAGTGTTATGCACTGTCACTTGAAATAACTTATAAAACTATTTTCCATTGTTCACGTATATTTACATTCATTACTTTTACTTAGCTGTTTACACATTATTTACACATTATTTACAATTCCACTTGCACTGTTTTACTCAATAGAAAGATCGTAGTCACTCTTTTATCAATTGTCAGCCCTTTACCTCTTTCCACACGAGGTTTAGTAGGGGGTAAAGGTCACAGAGCCATTTGCATGGGGGTGAAAAAAGGCCTTGAAGTCAGCAAGATGAAACATACGTCCTCTCACTTCGGAAGATGAGACTACACTGATAACGCAGTTGCCAGGCCAGCTAGCCTAGAGGCCTGCTTTAGGGGTTATTCAGAGTTACCAATATTACTTCTTGAAACAGCTAAGTCTAGCACTGATATGATTGGCAGGAAATCTAGACAATACATTATAAATTTGGTAGTTCCAGGTGAATGTAAATATCATTTAGGGTTCTCCTTCCCTCCTTACAGGTATATTTATTACGAAAATAGATTAGAGGCCTACTTAGGAGATATATAATCAGAGCTACCAATGTTAAATCTTGAAACAGCTTTGTGTAGCACTGATATGATTGGCAGGAAATCTAGACAATACATTATAAATTAGGTAGTTCCAGGTGAATGTAAATATCACTTAGGCTTCTCCCTTCTCTCCTTACATGTATATTTATTACGAAAATAGATTATACGGCATATTTCAAGGGGAAAAAAACAGCGAAAATTAGCGAACGAGTGCACGTGAGGTGTTGTCAGGTGATAATTAGCCAATTCCAGGTGTATGGCACTCTCACTTACCTGATTTCTTTCTTGTATATATTATTTGGTATAAGAATACGACATAGGGCTTATTTCAATGGATGAAATCAGTGAAAAATTCCAGGGAAGATTTACTTAGCGTAGCATGGCCGGGCAGGCGAGAGGATAGGGTAATGGAGGGGGGGTAGGGAGGGGAGTCAAGAACGGGGAGAAATGGCTAAATTGTCAACAATGGATGGGAGTACAGATGAGATTAGGAGTGCTGACTAGTGTTGGACATTGTCAGTACTGATAGATGATACAATCCCCCACTTGAAAGCCCGGGTGAATTCAAAATAACACAGAATCACAAAAGCGACGCCCCGCGGTATGATCCCTTGCTCCCAAGCGTCACGAAAGTGACGCCCCGCGGTTAAGGGGTTAACAAATCAAACTTACTTATGTACCTAGTCTTTCCGATCTTGTCTATGCAATCTTCCACGCAAGGGAGAGAGTAAGTGTCTGTTTGGGTTATCTGATTAACACATCTGTAGTCGATGCAAAGCCGCTGTGACCCACCTGGCTTAGGGACTAGAGTGACAGGAGAACTCCACTCGCTCTGACAGGGCTCAATCATATTGTGGTCCAACAGGTAGCCAAGCTCCTTCTCGATGAGAGGAACTTTCTCTGCGTT
The DNA here is from genome assembly GCF_032717465.1 of Coenobita brevimanus. Lineage (NCBI taxonomy): Eukaryota > Metazoa > Arthropoda > Malacostraca > Decapoda > Coenobitidae > Coenobita > Coenobita brevimanus. The sequence continues at coordinate 11,126,528 of NC_136998.1, forward strand.
CACACGGTAAGGAGGCAGTTTAATTGGCTTTGCGTCTCCAACATCGACATCATGCATCAACACAGTGGTTCTTCCTGGAGTGGCACGGAACACTTGCGGGTACTCCTGCAGTAATGCCGAAAACTCCTGCCTTTCCTCGTGAGCTAGATGAGAAAGCTTAGTCTGTAGATCATTCATGATATCAGGATTCTTCCCCAAACTATCACTCAGGCTCATCCTGCATGGGAGAACTTCACTTGCAGACTCGGGTGGAACAGCTACAGTGCAGACTGGGTTATTTTCGTCCCGCCTGTGATATAACTTTAGCATGTTGATGTGACAAAGTTGCTTGTTCTTTCTACGATCTGGTGTGGCGATGACATAGTTGACATTACTGAGTTTCTTCTCCACGAAATAAGGACCACTAAACTTGGCTTGAAGAGGTTGCACATGCACCGGTAGCAGAATCAAAACCTGATCTGGCTGAAAGTGGCGTAACCTGGACTTCTTATCATACCAAGTCTTCATCTTCTCCTGAGCAGCTCCTAAATTCTCTCTCGCCAGCTGTAAAGCAGGCCGTTCTTTGAACTTCATCACATACTCCAGCAGGTTGACCTCATCTTCCTCCGACAGCCAGCATTCCTTGAGTAGCTTAAGGGGTCCTCTTGCTTCATGGCCAAACAGTAGTTCAAAGGGTGAAAAGCCCAGTGATTCATTTGGAGATTCTCTTGTGGCAAATACAACGAATGGAAGACCTTTATCCCAGTCTTTCTGATGTTCCAAACAGTATTTCTTGAGTATCGATTTCAGTGTTTGATGATATCTCTCCAACGCTCCTTGGGTCTGGGGATGGTAAGCTGAAGACGTGATCTGGGTGATGCCCAACTCTTTCAGAGACTGCTTGAAAACATTTGACATGAAATTACTTCCCCGGTCTGACTGTACCTCCTTGGGCAGACCAAACTTTGTGAGGAATCCTAGCATTTCCTTAACCACGTTCTTTGCTGAGATATTTCTAAGTGGAATGGCTTCAGGATAACGAGTAGCCATATCAATCAGGGTCAACACATAAGAAAATCCTGAAGAAGTCTTAGGAAGAGGGCCCACAATATCCACCAACACATGGGTGAATGGCGCCTCAAAAGGAGGAATGGGAACTAGAGGTGCAACCTTTTCGGTTTGATTACACTTCCCCACAACTTGACAGGTGTGACAAGACTTACAATACCAAGTAACATCTCTGAAGATACCTGGCCAGTAGAAGTGTTTCAAAATGCGTGCCACAGTCTTCCTCACTCCAAGGTGTCCTGCCAAACTGGAATAATGAGCCACTCTAATGATATCCTGCCTACAAACACGAGGGATGACAACTTGATGTACAACCTCCCATTCACAGTCGGCTGATGCTGTTGGGGGTCTCCACTTCCTCATAAGTACTCCTGACTTTATATAATAACAAGTAGAAGCACTAGCTGACTCTTCCTCACTGCAAGCATAGCTAGCTAGACCTTTCAACTCAGGGTCAGCAACCTGCAACTCAACCAACTCTTGACGAGACAAATTATCAACACTACGGGGTACTGCCTCATCTGGTGAGTGGTCCAAATTAGCAAGAAAAGTGTCAGCTAGGATAACATCATCATCATCATTATCCTCTAAGTCACCAGTAACTTTAGACTTAGCCCTAGTGACAGCACATGCAGAGAACACGTCAGGGATATCACAATCCTGGGTCGCAGTCACTGGTTCACTAGACAACTGAGGAGCTGGACACACTTGACTTCCACCAATATCATTTCCAAGTAAGAAAGTTACACCTGACATTGGGAGTGTCTCAACCAACCCAACCATAACGGAACCATTAACAAAACCAGACTCTAAATTCACTCTGCACAGAGGGACAGAGAAGTAATTATTCCCTACACCTTGTAAGATTACAGTTTCATCAGAGGAATTAACATTAGAGCCTAGAACACTGGTTAGCATAAGGGATTGGCAAGAACCTGTATCACGATATATTTTTACTGATTTCCTGTTGTTACTGTCCAGAGGACTGACAAAACCATCAGACAGGAAATTAGCACATGAACTCTTGAGAGTGTCACCCACGTTACTGCTCAAAAGAGGAGCTTCATCATGAGAATTTAATTTACCCCTCAAAGCAGGTTCAGTTAACTCAGTTAAAGAATTCTGGGAACTCTCAAGGGTGGACACTAGACCAATTGACTGAATATTTAAAGACTCCTTTTTGTTCACATCATGCTGTCTCCTGAAACATTTCTCCGTAGTATGACCAAGCTTACTACAATAAGTACATTTACTTTTCTGAAATCTAGAGGTGAAGCTGGTATTTACTTCCTGAGAAACATCATCTTTATTCTCTTTCCTGTTACCTGTACTCTGAGTGGAGGCAACGTACTTACTCTCAGCTTTCCTTTTTTCTTTAGAATATCTCTTGTGAGTGAGAACATATTCGTCAGCTAAAACTGCAGCATCAGACAAATTATCTATTCTTCTCTCATCAAGATATAGGCTTATATCTTTATTAATACACCTTTTGAAGTCCTCCAGCAAAATCATCTGTTAAAATTTATCAAAATCAGAATTTACATTCTTAGAATTTAACCACTGCTCTAACAGATCTTCTTTGATTTTTGCATACTCAACATGGGATTGCTTATCTTGCTTGTAAGTTGTCCTAAATTTTACTCTATAGGCTTCAGGAACAAGCTCATAGGCCTTAAGAATCAAGCTCTTAACTACATCATAATTATCACATTGATCCTGAGGCAAAGATGCATAAGTTACTTGAGCTTTACCGGTGAGAACAGTTTGAAGGAGTACTGGCCAATACTTTTTGGGCCAATTAAAACCTGTAGCTACCCTCTCAAACAACTGAAAATACTTTGTTAAATCAGATTCATTAAAAGGAGGGACAAGTTTAACATTTTTAGCCACATCAAAATCATCAGAGCTAGATGATCCAGTTCCACCTTGTTTCATGCGATACTCATGGTCTGCCTGAATCCTAGCAAGTTCAATTTGTGCCTCCTGAATATGAACCTGAGACTCAGCCTCCTTAGAACGTGCCTGAAACTCAGTCTCCTTAGCACGAGCTTCCTGCAGGGCTAGCTGTAACTTAGCTATTTCAATCTGTGTTTGCTCATCTGGAGGAGTTACATCAAATAAGCCTTTATTAATCATGCCAACAATTTGATCTTTAGAATGATGAGAGCGAACAGCAATTCCTAATTGTTGAGCAACAAGCTTCAGTTCATTCTTTGTTCTGTTTTCTACATCACACACTGTTTGCACATTTGACAAAAAATCTTTGGCTTCATCAAGAGTAGTAATAGTAGACATCATGAATAAATCAGTCACAAAATATCAAGCAATATCCTTATGATAATATCCTGAATATCCTGATAAGAGGTCGCCAAATTTATGTTACGAAACAGAGAGAGATAATGAACACTTCAAGTGAGAATACTAAAATCACTACTGTCCCGCAAAGTTCCAGGTTCAAAACAAAAGAGTTAGGTAAAATTACAAGTTAAAGTTTAATGCTCAAACTAACAACTAAACATTCAGGACTCATAAGGATGATGTAATGGCAAAAAACAGGTTAAATACATGGTTAACTGCAATAGCCTCTATTAACACGAAATTAGCAAGAGTAAATTTATCTAAGTCAGCCCTGATAAAATGAGAAAACCGGATAATGCTCAGTTAATGCAAGATATATTATTACAGATACAAAATATTATTAATAATGGCTGACATCAAAAACTGCACATGAATCACAAAAACCTCACCAGGCCCACGAATTAACACCTTATGCTATACAGTACAAGAAAAAAATGTAATAACACTTATACTCAAATTACACAGCAGCTAGATGGTTGGAGACTTCCTGAGGACTCACAAAAATAATAACAACTGTACAGGGGAGGACAGAGATGTGAACAAAATATGGAGTAGATCTAAGTGGCAATTAATGCAGAGACTGAGCTCATTATATAGGGGCTGGCAGAGCTTGATACAACTTGTAAGAAGGACGCGCAAATGAAGCCATAGGGGACAAAGAGTTGAAACTCCTGCTTTGAACAACAGAAAGAACGACTTACTCTACTATAAGGGAGGAGAAGGGGGGAGTGAGGTAGAACACGGAAGCTTGGTCACTATGGAAGCCACGAGGCGAATCGTGATCAAACATGCAGCATACTGTACGTTAGAATTATACAAAGGATGATGAAATCATAGGCTATGTAACAGTGTCCAAAGTATATCTTGGAATTTGTTTGCCTTTCTAATGGGACTGGATGGTGAAAGAAAAAAAAAATGTGGATGAGTTCGAGATTCATGTCTGTCTGGAGTGGAGTGGCTAATCGTTGATTTCGAAGGTGTAGCGTTCATTCTGTTTTGTCAGCCAGTTTTCTAGTGAGTTTAGGCATAACTGGAGTTGGGCTGCTGGGTATAAAATTACCACACGGGCGCGGCGATTGCTACTGTCTTCCTACAATGTGACGGTTGACTAAGTAATTTTATTACACTGACCAAAACCTATATGTATCTGGTTATTTAAAATACAAAAAGTGTGTCGGAAAAAATAAAATATACCTATTTTGGAATATCTAAGGAAGCCTCCAGTTCGCTAGTGGCAGTCTGTTCCCAGACGAAAAACGTTGATTATTTTCCGACGATCTCGCTGATGGGATCCATCAGTGCATTAAAAATTCAGACCTACAGGAAACCTAACGATCCAGCCTAACTTATCATATCCTAACCTCGCTTATAATAACTGTGGGCTTTGCTCCCACGACCCTGATTTTAGTTTCCTAGAACTGCCACTTAACCCAACCTAAAGAGCCCCAGAATACCTCTCAGGACAAATCCTAACTTACTAAACCTGAATCTAATCTATCATAACCTAACCTATCCTACCCTAACGAAACCTAACGAGTCCTAACACAATCAATTGAAATCATCCAATCCTAATATATCAGTTATCAGTAAAGAATTTTAGACTGCGTGCGTATAGAGAGTTTGGCAGCAAGTTTTGCTCTTCGTGGCAACTTTGTTGGGGTGAAGGTGTGTGTTATAAACACAACTTTATTTGCGTCCCAAGTAAAAAAAAAAAAAAATGTCCAGTATCTGTGATAATGTGTGAAGCATATGAAATAAGCTGTGAAAAAATAATTTCAATAGAAAATACTGAAATGCCGAGCTCTTGTGACACATACAGTATGTAATGGCTACTGGTTCAGTGCTGTTAAGCCACTAGCAAGTTTCCGGATATATAGCAGTAGTGAAACTGAAGGGGGGGGGGTTGGCAGGTCGTCGAGGAAACGGTTCAGCAGCAAGGGGAAAAAGACTGAATTCATGATGGGATTCGCTATATAGTATTGTCAACACTGAACTTTGGTTTTGGTAGACCACCTTGGTTCCTCTACCTGACCGGAAGTTGACCAGCTTAGTTGGATATTTGTATAATACTGTGTGTGTGTGTGTGTGTGTGTGTGTGTGTGTGTGTGTGTGTGTGGAAAAAAGCAATCGAAAAACAAGTTCGGTGATATTTGAGGTCCAGACCTAAATAAGTGATAAAACAGACATGGGATTTTGCATTGTTAATAGAAAATTTCGATACTGTGTTATCTTCTGTCTCCCAACCCGTTAAATGACCCTCCCTCCCCCCACACACCTCATTTACCCGGCTACGTGTATACCAATCATATTGCCTTCCTATCCAGGCTACATATATACCAATCATATTTCCTTCCTATTCACAAACGTTCCTAACCAGGCATCCTACCAGTCTACCAACGCACCTGCCAGTTCATTCATCCAGCACATCCTCCTGCTCACCCACCTGACTTTCAACATAGCCAGCCAACGTCCCTCTCTCCTAATCAGTTCCCTTCACCAGGGTTTTCCACCAGTCAATTTGTGAGGCTGCACTGAGGAAAAAGGAGAAGAAATGGAATTATGATTAGAAAACTCGGTTCATCTCCCCCCTCCACCCCCCCCTCTCTCTCTCTCTCTCTCTCTCTCTCTCTCACACACACACACACACACACACACACACACACACACACACACACACACACACATACACACACAAGCGGAGAACAGCAAGGAGCATGGAGGGAGTTGAAGACGTGTGAGTGCGAACTAGGTAAAAACAAGTCGCGGAGATACTATATTTCACCTCGATACAACCTGTGAACCTATCTGTTAAAGTAAAGGAGATATAAAGGATTTAAAGTTTCAAAAATAAAAGACTGGTCATAAGTCGTTCATCTTGTTGTTTTTTGTTTTTGTTTTTTTTTCAAAATTTCGAAAATACGGGCATCAACCTCCTATATGGCCCTACAATCATACAAGTTACGAGAAAATTTCAACATATTGTTTCTGAGATACAGCGTGGAACGGGCGAACGGACGTACGGACTAACGAACGCACGGACGGACGGACATGTCCCAACATAAGATTCCACATCGTGAGAAACGAAGTGGAATAACAAGTATCTGGGAGTGACTGAGAGAATGGCCGGATAATACTAGAGATTAAAAACCCATTCACGACGGTTACAATAATTATGATTTTGGTGATGATGATGATGATGAGTCAATAAACACTCAGCGTAAAAGAAAATGAAATTAAGAATGGATGTGCAATGAATACAGGAAGAGAAGGAAGCCATCGAACATGAAGATAGTGGGCAAAATTAATCGACTTTAAAATGACTTGATTAACGAGAAAAGAAAGGACAATAAAAAAATAAGTTATTTATATATATATATATATATATATATATATATATATAGATATATATATATATATATATATATATATATATATAGATAGATAGATAGATAGATAGATAGATAGATAGATGGATAGATATAGATAGATAGATAGATACAGATAGACAGATATAGATATGTATGGCTTAAGAAAAATGGGAAACTTTAAAGGGAATGCTGAAGACTGAGTGATGATCATATATATTCTTAATATTTTGTATACTTTTCTAGGATCTTGAAACAAGTATATTTAAGACTGCCAATGGACTCCGTACATAAAATCCCAAAATTTGTGTTATATGGTCAGACGTTTCATCGCATAAATTTATTTAAAATACCTAAAAATGAGTTAGCGTTATGGGAAGAAACACCAGTGCCAGTTCTGAACCGAATCAGTTAAAAAACGAATACTGTATAGCCAAGTTAATTTAAAAAAAAGGAATACTATGGTATGGAGACGTATCGAGAACACAGTGGCTGGGGTACTCTCATCATATTGGTAGGCAACATTTTAGGTCACGGCTCGTTTAACGCATCAGTCAAGCCTTCGAAATTCTCGGTTTTAATTGAGCACAAAAAAACACGAAGACAATAGAGGAGCATGAAAAACGGAGGTAAGAAGGGGAGCTTTGAAAACCCAATCTATAAAGAAATGAAAGTCAGAAAAAAAAAAAAAGAGAGACAATGGAAGCGGAGGAAAAAAGTCAAGGACTAAAGGGAGCAATGTCTACTAAATGAAACAGAGGGTAAAGGTGGAGGGAAGGAGATATCTGAGGCTGCAGGAGGAGGGAGAAAAGCATACAACGCAGGAAAGGAAAAATACAGTAGAATGAGTGATAAAAACGAGGCTGTAGGAGTGTTCTGATGAACACATAAAAAAACGTTAGAGAGCACAGTGAAGAGGAGGAAAAAAGACAAAAATAACTCATAACTGGAAACGGAGAGAGAGAGAGAGAGAGAGAGAGAGAGAGAGAGAGAGAGAGAGTCGTAGTAACATGGATCACACAGACCTTTTTTCACTTGCCAAGATTTCCCGCCCTCATACTTCAAGATGTACTACTCTTAGACAGTTTTCCTTAAGGGGAAATATGGAGGGGTTGAAAAGAGGGGTAGGAGCGGAGGCATGAAAACTTGAAAATTGGCCAATAATCCATAAGCATTTTGGGAGACAACGGACAAGGAAAGCTACGAGACTGAGGCAAAGAAGAGAGTAACTTTAAGGCGAGTGTTAAAGGCGCGTTTTGGGGAAATCAAAGGCTAGAGGCGAGATTTGTAGTTAGTGCAAAGAATGATGTTTCCTGTAAGAGTTCTGCCATGGTATCATGGTCCATTATTATTATTATTATTATTATTATTATTATATTTATATTTATATTTATTGATATTATTTTATTATTATTATTATTTTTATTATTATTATTATCATCATCATCATTGTTGTGTGATGTCTCGATGGCTGTTTAATATACACATGGATGGGGTTGTAAAGGAGGTGCAAGGTAGAGCAGTGGATGTGGGGTGGCTCTAATGAATGAGGGTGAGATTTGGAAGATTCCGGTGTTGCTGTTTGCTGATGATACAGTATTGTAGAGTGAAGATGAATGGGAGTTGCAAGGTTTGGAGAATGAATTTGGGACAGTGTGTAGGAGGAGGAAGCTGAAAGTTAATGTAAACAAAAGTAAAGTCATGGTGTTTGAGAGGAATGAAGTCACAGAATGTACAGTGAGGTTGGATGGTGAGGATGTGGAGAATGTGAGCGCATTCAAGTACTTGGGTAGTGTGATGAGTAAGGATGGAACTTTGGGGGATGAAGTGCATGAAATGGTACAACAGGGAAGGAAGGTTGCTGGTTCACTGAAAGCAGTGATGAGAAATAGGGAGGTGTGTATAGAAGTTAAGAAGTCGCTGCATGATAGTATTGTGATCCCTACCCTGAAGTATGGAAGCGAGGCGTGGACCTTGCAAGAGGAGAACAAGTCAAGAGTGAGAGCAGTGGAAATGAGTTACTTGAGAGGAGCATGTGGAGTGACATGGAGGGACAGGTTGACGAATGAAGAAGTGAAGGAACGTTGTGGGGTGGATGTGGATGTGGTTGAGAAGATTAGGAGAAATACACTGAGGTGGTTTGGGCATGTGGAGAGAATGGAGAATGAACGACTGACTAAGAGGGTGTATGTAGGTGAGGTGGAGGGAGGAAGAGGGAGGGGTAGACCGAGGATGAGGTGGAGGGATGGAGTTGAGAGGAATATGAGGGAGGGGGGAGTGAGTTGGGGGGAGGGTAGTCAAATGGTGGGTGACAGAGCGACTTGGAGGCGTTTTGTCTGCGGCCACCCTTTGCGGGATTAGGGCGTCGGGCTATAGATAGATAGATAGAGCATTGTTTTTGCGGTTGTTCATTTAGCATGAAAGAGAGACGAGGACGTCTTCCCCAGGGGAAGCAAAATATATGTGGAGGTAGGGGCATATTGTTGTAGGTATTAAGCAAGTGTGTGGGAAAGCTTGTCATCTGAGCAGTTTAGATATGGAATTTGTATTCGAATGTTTCCCTCTGCCAATGGTCACTGATTCTTTTAAATTCATAAACCGGGATGGGGAGAAGGATGCATCTACTCATGAGATTGGGCATGTACGTACATAACGAACAGGAGAAGACACGACGAGCACTAAACACTGGTGATCAATAACAGTTTGTTCATGGGCTACTAAAGTACTTGCATCCTCTGTCAACAGTCAGCAGATCTGGTCACCATTGTCAATAGCAAGGTAGCCTATAAGTCAACCAATGTGTCCGATGCTTTAACAGTCGTTTAAAAAAAAAAAAAAAAAAAAAAAAAACAGTTTCATGAAACCCTGCCTAAGATTATTTTTTTCTTTTTAACAATCCTATCTGAAGAAAGTTATAGCACGCGGAAACCTCGAAACTGTGTGTCCAGACTGGGTGTATGAAAGCATGCAACGTGCAAGCTTTATTCAGTCATCCATTACTCGTTGACCAGACATGAAGCATCAACCTGCAATTTTCTTATATGTAAATGCAAACACCACAGCAAATATTTCCATATATCAACCGTCTCTTAATCTAGTGGTGAAATATTAGGTACAGGTAAGGCTAGCATCAAGTAAAGTCTACAGGGTGTCTCGAATGTGTCAGATTTGGCGTCAAACTTGTCCTTAATACTTTTTCGTTATGTTATGGTAATATTGGATTTGTCATTACTAACAGAAATAAAGTTTTCTTACTATGCAACCATCTTCCTTTTTTCCTGACATACAAACCTTAAGTCGATGAATATTGTATACTCGTAACTTTAGATGAAAATTGCTGTACTTTGGTTCTGTGCCACATATTTCAGAGTTAATACACAATACATCTTCAAAGCAAACCTTAAACAATTACTCTTATCAGTATAGCAGAGACTGTAGTAACAATTATCTTTTCAACTTTATAATCTGACTATATTTTTTCCCACATATTATTTTCACTGAGTCACACTGATGTATATGCCTTCTGCACTCAGTAGCCAATTTGACTGAAGGTCATTGACTCTTACCTTGGGTTGTATGGGTTCCACTGGGATTTGTTCGCAGAGAGAGCTACAGTAAGTAAGGTCATGCCACAGTTTACTATAGTTAGGTCTAGTGGCAGTCTGTGTTAGTCAGGTCAAAATTTGTTTTGGTTACGTTACGTCCAGCAATAGTCTAGATTAATAAGTTACGTTGATTTGGTTAGGGTAGGTTTAGTGATAGGCTAGTATTATGATTAATGATTCCTTTAGTCATGAATATCACGAGTACTGTATTTTACTTCAGAAGGTATAAATCTCTTGGATAGGCTACAGTTTTTCCTCTAGTTCTGCATAACACTCGAAACATGTTAGTATTTACTCTAAATCAATATCTTATTCTTTGAAGCATAAATTTACCCACACTTTATGTTTTCTGCACCCAGGACATCTTTCCTGTCATTTATACTTCCTAACACTGTTTTTTGCTCTACAATGGAGGAAGAGTTTTAGAGACCCTTTCAAATATTATGTCGAATTAAGGAAAAATGCTGAGATGTAATCCCCAGCAACAGAATGTAAAAGTATTCCTGATCTTTGTATAACTGCTTTACCGGCTGTTGATCCAAGGCACAAGGTAATAACACAGATATGACAAAGAACTTTAAATGAGTTGATATCCCTCCCGGAACGTTAACTTTGATCAGACATCCTGGACGTGTCTGTTTCAACTCTAACTATTTTGCAATAAAAAAAAATAATAGTAAAATAAAATGAAGACCCAGTGGGAGGTGTTTACTTCTTTTTCTTGTGGTAAATACTCATATACAGTCTTCCAATAGCAGACAGTGAAGAATACATTAATGATTAATGTAATCGACATTCTCACAGTTGCTGTACTACAGTGGAATTATTAAGCTAAGTTAAGAGTAGCATAAGTCTGGTAGACATTCATGAATCTCCTTAATATCTGGTCCTCTAAAATGACTGACTCACTTCCCAGCCGGCAGAGCAGTTTACTGTATCAGAAGATCTCTGCATACGGCTATATCCCACAAGTGAGCGAAAAACAAAACTCGCCCCATAACACTGTATCATGATGCTTTTATGGCCGAATAATGTTATATATGATATACCATTTCAGTTTTGTAAGACCGAAGTTTCCTCTTAGCATTTTTGTTAACTCTGCCTGGAGGGTAATAGTTTCTGACTGAGGCAGACAGGTGAATAATCTGGGGGGGCCTGCTTCAAGTTCACCTAACCATGCATTTGTTTCTTCATCCTGTACAAGTCTTCTTATTTCTTCTTGTCCTAAATCATCAGTTAACTCTCTTACCACCTCCAAAATGGCACTTGCAACGTAGTGACATGAAATTGGAGTTTTGTCGGCTCTACTTTCCCACCTTTTCGTTTTCATTCGTTAGAAAGCAAATGAAGCTATACTCCAAAGCGTCAGTTTGGTGATTACAATCTGGAACCAAACAATGAACTATTTTTATCGAATATTAACCCATTTTGCTTCAGAGTTATTGGAGAAACGGCATCGTCTGCTGTTTATTTAGAACCAACACGCGGTTGTCATGGAATAAGTGACGTAACACTTCGGCTTTCTGTTTGAGGAGGATATTGATCACCTATAACAGCTGAACAAAAAAGTTCTCATAAACACCTTGGTGTGGCTACACAAGGAACTCGCCACTTCAGATATCATCAGAACCTATAAGAACCAGCGAGAGCTGCTTTTAAACAGGAAATCATTCTTTGAGGAAGCACTCTCTCTTACTGAGTTCATTCCTGTCAGAGACTGCCATAACAAACAACTGTGGTATCAATATCGACCAGTGTTATTCACACAAGACAGACAGAGACTGGGAAGGAACTTCATCCATTTCTGCAAAGTAGAGCAACTGGTGGAAGTCAGACAAGCCAAGGAAATTACAAGGAACTCGCCATTTCAGATAATATTATCAGAACCTATAAGAACCAGCGTGAGCTGCTTTTAAACAGGAAATCATTGTTTGAGGAAGCACTCTCTCTTACTGAGTTCATTCCTGTCAGATACTACGATAATAAAGAAACAACTGTGGTATCAGTATCGACCAGTGTTATTCACACAAGATAGACAAGACTGGGAAGGCAACTGATCCAATTGTACGAAGTAGAGCAACTGGTGGAGGTCAGACAGGCCAAGGATATTATTTGTAACCTCTCAGAAAACACTGCCCTCCACCCAGACTCTCTCAGATCCTGAACAACAAGCCCAGCCTCAACACATTAACAGCACTGACGGAATACTGGCAAAGGAACGAACAGTAGCAACAGGAACAACGCAAGTGACAATAACAGCAACAGAAACACCAACAGCAACTACAAAAGAGACAACACCAACATGGCAACAGTGACAACACCAAGAACAGCAACAACAGAAACAACAGTTGCAACACCAGCAGTACGAGTATGTATCCTCCTTGCATGCGTGCCAATCGCATCTTTCCCAGTGGCTGTATCAAAGTATTTTCCTCAAAATGGCTGCACACTGTCACCAAGGAGAGATTCAACTGCTAGTAGGCTACTATGTCAATCTTTTGCCTCATGATGAAGTTGTGCATCAGTTCTGCCATATTTATAAAGAAACCCCTGATATTGGCAAATGATATTTGCAGTTGCTGTCGTTTCCTTTGTGGACATGGCTTGGGGGTGGTAACCATGTTGCTGTTGATTAGGTCTTTACCACGAAGCAGCCTATTGGTGTGGTACTGAAGGGATGATTGTTGCTGGTACTGCACTGGGTGAAATGAGTGCAAGTTTTGGGTGTGGGGATGGCTCATGATGTGATGACTTGGGTGTGTTCAGTTATTATTTTCTTATCAGCTCTGCTGTTCTCCGGCTTTAGTTGGATAGATGTCCTCTATGTGGCCAGTACGTTGGCAGAAAGTGCATTTGAAGGTCCTTTCCAATTCAGTTTCCCATACGACACTCGTCTGAGACGTGGCCAAGTCGACCACAGTAGACATTGATCCAGGCCCTGCAGTTGTAGTCAGTAAGGCCATAAAACTGACACACCTACAGCACATGGTGGAACCTGGGGATCTTTTTATGTCCATCTGTGTCTCCTACTATTGTCGTTTGTACTCCTGTTTCTATAACTTCTGTTGCTGCTTTTATGATATTATTACAGTTACTGTTGTTATTGCTGATGTTGATATCACAGTTTCTGTTACTGGTACTGTTGATTCTGTTGTTGTTTTAGTTATGGCTGCCGTTTGTAACTCTCCTTTTTCTGTTGCTGATACGAGAAGCTGTCTGCCATAAAGAAATCTTCAAATTCAATGTCTGCCAGTACAAATACCAAACTGGATGGAATTTTTTTTTTTTTTTTCATTGCCCTGGCAAATAATACTACACTGTTAACCTGTGCTGCTTATCGTCCCCAGTGGCAAGGAGGCCCATTGTTATCTAATAAATCACCTGGACAACATCATGGAGACATACAACTGCCAGAATATAATGATTCTGGGTGAACCTGTAACAACTTTCAATGAACTGTTGGTGGTACATGAGTTGTCAAACCACGAGGACTTTCTCACACGCAACCGTGGTGGTTCACTTAACCCAGGACTTAACTGATGGAACAGTTCAGTGCAAACCACTAGACAATATTGGATCATCGGACCACAATGCAATATTGTCGCAGGTTCATCTTACTGCTGCACTTGACGAAGATATCGAGAAGAATATCTGGCTAATGAAACACGCAGGCTGGACATCAATCCAGGTGAAGCAACATCACTTCAACTGGGACACATTATTGATGCGAGATGTAAACCATTATGCTACAAAAATACCATCACATGTCCTCAACCTGCAACAGGAACTTGTTCTACATCGAATCCACAGCACAAGGCCCGATAACCATCCATGGTTTAGGTACAGATGCGGACTTGTAGCTGAGACATAATACAAAGCTTCTACCCGCATCAAAACTCATCCAACACACAGAAACAAACAAGGACACAAAGCTGCCTGCAAGAATATGATGACCACTGGGAAGTGGTTCATGTCCAGATATGAATCTGACCTCAAAAGAAAGCTAAGAGGTAATCAGTTTGGCACAAAAAAGTGGTTGTCCTCAACAGAATGAGAAGTCTTGTAAAACACAAAAGAATCCCACATCCAACCAAGTGTGACAGGACACACATATCCAGCAACCGAGGCAAGGCACAGTTGCTGGCACACATGTTTAGTGGAAAACTGACAGTTCAGGATCCTGAGAGACCTACCGGTGCTATGCCACAAGTCTGTGATGACCCACGGGAGCCTATTGAAATAATGGAGGGGCAGATGTCAAAGCAAGTCAGTCAGCACCAACAAAAACCACATGACCTGACAACGGTAGTCTACACATACTGAAACACTGTGCAACTGAACATGCCGTTCCATTCAAAACATTATTTCAGATTTGCAAACAGACGTGGAAACAAGTCCGCACTGGACCAGAACATAAGAAAAACTTGAAATCAACTCCTCCAAAATATTGCCTATATCCCTTCTGTCGGAAGGTATTTGAAAGATTATTTTCTGATCACCTAACCAAATTCTTGACCAACACCACCTACTAAGTAGCAGATAGTTTGGATTTAGACAGGGCCGCACCACACCAGACCTACCTTTAGCATTATCATGCACATGGAATGATGCATTGGATGTAGAACACCTGGTACTAATCATCGCCCTAAACATCGCCAACGCATTTGACTAGGTGTGCTGGATAAACTCGAGGCACTTGCCATTTCTGTTAACATGCTGGAGTTGTTGAGTGACTACTTCACTGACAGAACACTGTCAGTGGTAGTCAATTGCCGGACATCTAAATTCATCCCACAGGAACCTCCGTTCCCCAGGGTTCAGTTCTTGGTCCAGTACTGTGGAAATAATCACGAACGATCTACTACAAGGATTTCTATCATCATGTAATTACGCTAACGACAGCACTCTAGCCCAATTTTTCAAAAGAGAAGATGCACAGCAAGTAATTAAGATCATCAGTCAACAACTGGAATACACTGCATCATGGGGTTGCAGATGGCAGGTGAAGTTTGCATCAGAAAAAAAAAAAAAAAAAACATGCTGATAGCCCAGTCCCCTGATGTTCGGATCACTATGATGTATCACCCTCCCAAAATTGCAATTTTTTTTTTTTTTTTTTTTTTATGTAGCGTCTGGCCTAGTAAGCAATATATTAAAAGTTGGCCAAATTTGGGTCATCACAAAGGGTCGAAATCTGACATCAAAATGCTATGGCCAGCAAGGAAAATAAAAAAAAACTTTTACACTTTTTATAACTTAAAAGTTTGCTGACTTTATATAAACATCAATGTCCCTGCATTTACAATTTCTGCTAGCTTTAAATATTGTCACATGTGATCCAATCACATCATTTGTGACATCATTGGTGAAGTCATGATGGCACAGATTTGTTAAATTTCATATTGCAAATGATGAATTAATAAAAAACAGTTGCATAAAGAGTACTAAGTGTATTTTTTGGATTTTTCTATATTATCAGCTGCTAAAGATGATATATTCAGAAATCATAGAAAACGGTGGTAGCCACTGGTATACAAACTTATAGATGATGGAAGCAAATGCAATGAACAGTAGTATGGAAATCAACGTAAACACTGTTTAGATACTGACATACAGTATATTTCTGGAATCTGGCAGTATTGTTACATCATTCGTGATGACGGGGTGAAACAGTAACCTACTGAACATATTGCTCACTAAAATTCTCAACAGCAGTATCACATTTTAGTGTTCGTCTTCATCATCATGGGATGCCGGCTCTTGGGCCACATTGCCTCAGTTGCCATCGTGACAAAGTCCACTAGCTCTGGTACAATCAAGTCCAGGTCTTCTGCAGCTACAGGGGTGATCACTGATTTCAGACTCACACTTGATAAGTCTGGCCACAGTCTCTCTTATACAGACATTAAAACAGCTATAAGCATTCATAATTATGTAACAGGTGTTAACATGTAACAATATGTACTAGACAGGTCGTTATTTCTGAGTTCTCCAGGAAGAGGTTAGATACTGTTATGAAGGGGGTTTTACCAGCTAGGTAGTCTCGTACCTTCGAGACGTTTCTGGTACCGTAAGTTTCGGTACGAGTAGTCAGAGTTGCCAGTTTGCCTGGTGTTTGTAAGCATAGTTATTCCGTAAGTTATGCATTAATTTTTATACTCCTTTTCTCTATAATGTTTATTTAAGTGATTGCTTGTTAAATTATGTAATTTAAGTTCGTATGGTTACTGATTTAGAGTGTTATGTAATGAAGGAAAACTCTAGCATGTTTTGATGTCTCGTAGTTGGTAACTGTTGTTGCTAGGGGCTGATGCAAAACAGTATGTCCTAGAATGTTGGAGAAGTGGACGTTTCTAGAACAATGCAAGCTTATAGAAGGATGAGGAAGAGCTTAGTCAGTCAGTCAGTTTGAAGTTTAGTGAGGTGTCAAGTCAGTTTGGAGTTTAGTCGGGTGTCAAGTCAGTTTGAGTGAGGTGCAGTCAGTTTTGGTGAAGGTTGTATATTTTTAGTACTTGTGAAAACAGTGGCAGTGACGGGTTATTGAAGTTTGTATATCAGTGGAAGTTGAGAAAACGGTGAAGTGTATTAAGTGTAATTACTGTCAGTGAAGATTATTTTCAGTACTTGTGTAATAAGTGAAGTGTCAACAATCATTAAGTTTACTAACTATGAAGTGTTGTTAAACATTGTGTAACTGCAATCTATAAAGTGTGTATAGCTTCAGTGCTTGTGAGAACAGTGAAGTTGAAAAGCATTAAGTGGAATTATTTGGAAAATAAAGACAGTGAACTATAAGGAGGCAGTGTTTATTTTCGCCTCAGCTGATCTTGTGTACTGCACACCTAAAGGCTGACCATAAGAACAACAACTCACTGGGCAACGTCCTTCCTGTACCGTACCACTGCCGTTGGAGCCTGTGACAGTGTGGGGACTGGGACGTAACACTGGTGTCAGGAGTGAGGATTATTATTCAGGGCTGCAGTGAGTCTAATCTTTGGCATGGAGCAAGAAGGTGTCAAGACAAGGGGCCAAGCTAGGCAGGAAGAGGCATCACTGGGTGGAAGTATGAAACTATTACAAACACTACAAGCACATATTGAGGCACAGGGTGAAAAATTAGAGGCACAGAGTGAAGGACAGAAACAACTCCAAGCACAATTGCAAGCACAGAACGAAGGACAGAAAAAGCTCGAAGAACAATTACAGGCACATATTAATGAAGTCAAAGAACAATTACAGGCACAGAATGAAGAAGAGAAAGAACGATATGAACAGCTTCAGGAGGCACTACAGGAACAACAGGGGGAATTGCAACTGACCATGCAAGGACAGCCAGATGCATTCATTAGGGAAATCAAGGAAGAACAGCAACAGCTTAAGGAGGAAGTAGACGCCAAGCTAGAGCAGCAGAAGTATGAGGTAAGCAATAATGTGACAGAGTGTAAACAGAATGTAGACGAACAACTGAAGACAGTTAATGAGGAAATAGTGACAGAGTGCAAACAGCATGTGGACAACCAGCTGAAGATTAGTGAGGGAATAGTGATGGAGTGCAGACAGCATGTAGATAACCAGTTGAAGCATGTAGTCGATCATGAGAAGATAATTAGTGAGAAAATTGAGGCTGTAGAGAAATATTGCACTGCTGAGCCTCAGGTTAGTGTACAGGGAACATATGAAGGGAATGGACAGTGTATGGTGAATCTTGACGGATCCCAGGCTTCTGAAGATGGCATTACAGGGCTGAATAATCAGAATACAGAAGTTGTAAGTCCTGGACTTAATTATGATGCCCCAGTTTTTAGGCCCCAAACTAGTGAGTGCATGGCTATAATGGGGGTCCAATTAAAAAGAAACCCCAGGAATTTGATGGTAGAGTGTCTTGGGAAGCTTACCGTTCACAGTTTGAGTTATTTGCGAATCAGAATGGTTGGGATGATAGGCAGAGGGCAGTGCAGCTTGCTACTAGCCTTAAGGGTGCCGAAATGGAAATTCTGGGCCAGATGTCATTGATGGAGAGGAACAATTATCAGTCCCTAGTAGAAGTGCTGGAGTGCATATATGGAACCATGTACCAGACTGAGGTTTATAGAGCAAGAATTCGAAGCCGTGTACGATCTCGAGGAGAATCCCTACAGCAGCTTGCTCATGACCTGGAGAGTATGGCATATAAGGCGTACCCTGGAGCAGCACCTAACCTGTTGGCTATTCTACTGAGGGACCAGTTCATCGATGCTCTTGATAGTGCAGAGTTGAAAGTGCACGTGAAGCAGGCACAACCAAGAAGCATGCAAGAAGCGCTAGCCAGGGCACTAGAATTTGAGTCCTATGTCAGGTCCAGTACATCCACCTTTCAGGCAGGTCGTAGTGCAGGATTCAAGGCAAGAAAGGGGCAGGTATGTGAAAAGGAAAAATTTGAGGGAAGTTGCTGGTACTGTGAAAAGCCAGGACACAGAAAAGAGGACTGCTACAAGTGGAAGAGGGAACAGGAGAAGACCGGAGGAGGCTGCTGGTACTGTGGGAAGTCAGGACACAAGAAAGAGGATTGTCACAAGCGGAAGAAAGAGCAAGAACAGAGCAGTGTGAGGAAATCTTCAGCTGTAACAAAAGCGTGTTGGACATGTAGTGAGGTGGGACAATTCAGTTCAGAGTGTTCGAAGAAGAAAAAGGATGAGAAGAAGGTTGCAGAAGACCAGAAAGAAACGGGAAACTAGTGGAGGCTGGTGTGAAGGGGCAACTACCAGCCAGCTCTTACCAAGTAGCCCCACCACCGAGAAAATGCAAGAGGACGGCGATTGATAGTGTGCGAATAGATGGAAAGATAGACGGAAGGAAGTGTTCCCTGGTGATTGATTCGGCCTCAGAGCAGACTTTTGTGTGGCCTGACGTGTTACATCATTGGTATCTGCCTGAGTCATCAGAATAACTGTGTGGCGTAACTGGGCATGGTGCGGAACTGAGGGGACCTCTGGATGTCCGGATTGAAGTTGCAGGGCAAGAGGCTACTCTACCAGTCTACGTGGCCGACATGGAAGATCCTTGCCTTCTGGGTCTGGACTACCTTATATCCATGGGATGTGAGCTGGACTTCTGCTCCATGAAGATGAAGGTTCGGGGAAGGTCGGTTCCTGTCACAGCAGTGAAACGTACCAGTTCTGGTGGCGAGGTGAAGGCACTTCATACTACAGTGATACCCCCAAAATCAAAACTGTTGCTCCAGTGCAAGGTGAGTGGCTCTTTTGACAGCTGTATAGGGGTAGTGGAGCCTGATGTACGGTGCAAATCGAAGGCTGGGATGATGGTGGGGAGAACACTGGTGGAAACAGGTGCAGAAGAAGTGCTGGTTGTGGTGGCCAATTTCTCCCATGAGCCACAGAAGATCAACGAAGGAGAAATTGTGGGACTGTGCCAGGTTGTGGACCCTGAATGGCATCAGAAGGCCTGTAAAAGGAGCATAGTCAAGGAAGACGGATAGTGCCAGACCACCTACAGGACCTCTTGTCAAGGAGTTCTCAATGCTTGGATGGTTCACAAGTGCTAAAGTTGACGCAGCTGCTGACGGAATATGCTGATGTCTTTTCCATGGGAGACCTAGACCTGGGGTGCACTGATCTGGTGGAGCAGAGTATAGACACTGGGGATCACCCCCCAATTAAACAGCCAGTACAGAGGATGGTGCCAGCCCAATGGCAAGAAATGGAAATGGTAAGGGAGAATCTCCATAGTCAAGGAGTAATAGAAAAGTCCAGTAGTCCTTGGGCATCAGCAGTGGTTCTGATGAGGAAAAAGGATGGCTCAGTAAGGTGCTGTATAGACTATCGAACCCTGAATGAAGTGACATTGAAGGATGCATACCCCTTGCCAAGAATTGATGACACCCTGGATGCGCTGTCAGGTGCTAAGTGGTTCTCCACCCTGGACATGAAGGCAAGATACCACCAGGTCAAGGTTGCTGAGAAGGACAAAGAAAAGACAGCCTTTTCATATGGGCGGGGTTTATGGCAGTTTAAAGTGATGCAATTTGGCCTATGCAATGCCCCAGCTACTTTTGAACACCTCATGGACCGCGTACTTGAAGGCCTGCACTGGCAGATGGCCTTGATAAATCTGGACGATGTAATTGTGTTTGGACAGACTTTCGACCAGGAACTGGAGAGGTTGTCGGAGGTGTTGAAAAGCATCCGTGCAGCGCACCTCAAGCTGAACCCCAAGAAATGCTACTTGTTTCAAAAGGAAGTAAAGTACCTGGGACACATTGTAGGTGAAAGCGGCGTCCGTACTGACCCAGAGAAGGTGGCAGCTGTGGAAAACTGGCCAGTTCCAATTTGTGTGAGAGAGCTACGGAGTTTTCTGGGCTTGTGCACCTACTATCGGCGTTTTGTCAAAGACTTTGCAAAGATAGCTGCACCTCTTCACAAGCTGTTGGGAAAAAGGCAGAAGTTTGCACAGACAGCAGAGACTCAGAAAGCCTTTGACGAACTCAAGCATGCATTGGCAAGCTCTCCAGTATTGCTGTACCCAGATCAGAATCAGCCATTTATCTTGGACTCTGACGCTAGTGACCATGGTATTGGTGGAGTCCTGTCACAGAAGAAGGATGACAAGGAGTATGTGGTTGCGTATTACAGCAAGAAGCTCAGCCTACCGGAGCGGAACTACTGTGTGACCCGTAAGGAGCTCTTGGCAGTGATGAAGAGCCTTGATTTCTTCCATCCCTACCTGTACGGGTCAAACTTCATCATCAAGACTGACCATGCTGCACTCAAGTGGTTGAAAACGCTGTAGAATCCAGAAGGACAACTGGCACGCTGGCTCGGGAAGCTAGACCAGCACAATTATGAGGTGCAACACCGTCCTGGGCGGGTACATAGCAATGCTGACAGCCTGAGTCGTCGGCCTTGTGATCCAGAGTGCCAGCAGTGTAGTAAAAAGGAAGATCACAGTAAGAAATGCAGCCGTACTGCAATGACAGGGCCAGCATCAGATGAAGACCTGCAGAGGATGGAGATGGAGGATGCAGATTTACAGCCAGTGCTAGAGTGGCTGCAGCAGAGTACAGTGCGACCATGTTGGGAAGAAGTTTCCAGGTTGAGCCCTGTGACCAAGAGCTACTGGAGTCAGTGGGACCTTCTTCGCTTGAGCAACGGACTACTGGAGCGTCAGTGGGAGACAGCCAATGGCCTCAACAAGTATTGGCAACTGGTGGTTTCGAAGAAGATAAGGTCAGAATCTTGGATGAGTCCCATAACAAGATCACTAGTGGGCACCTGGGAGTGAAGAAAACTTTAAGCCAGCTGCGACAGAGGTTGTATTGGAGTGGCATGCGTCAGGATGTTGAAGAGTGGTGTCGGGCCTGTGTTGTACTCTTTGAAGCACTTCATCCTCCACCAAGTGGTGGTTAGAAAGTCCACTCCCCCAACCTCTGTATGCTTTTGCATCCATTACATATCTTCGCATCCTTTCATCCACTTACACATAATCAATCATTTCCTTCCTTTCATTCAGTTCACCATCCACCCTTCTCATCACTCACCATCACATTCACTGACTTCACCTCTCTCGAAGACCATAACTTTACTCTTCCCTACATTCACCTTTAAACTCCGTTTCTTACACACTCTTCCAAACTCATCCACCAAGCCTTGCAGCTCCCCTTCGTCTTCACTCAACAACACAGTATCATCTGCAAACAACAATACAAGGAGTTTCCAAACACTGCCCTCTCTCATTAGGGTCACTCTAACATCCACTGCCCTCCCTAGTATCTCTTTTATAACCCCATCCATATACAGATTGATCAACCATGGAGACATGACACATTCCTGTTTCAACCCAACCTTCAAGTAGAAAAAACTCACTCAGTTCACTCTCCACATGCACTGCAGCCTTAGCACCCTCATACATACTCTTCACAGCATTCAGCAACTTCCCATTTACTCCATATATTCTTAATACTTTCCACAATCCTTGTCTATCCACCCTGTCATATACTTTCTCCAAATCCATGAAGGTCGCATACAACTTCTTTCCCTTCTCTAGACACTTTTCCACCAAAGACCTAAGAATGAATATCTGATCTACACAACCTCTTCCCTTCCTAAAGCCTCCCTGTTCTTCTCCAACTAATTCCTCTGTTATTTCCCTAACTCTGTCAATAAGTATCCTACCTTATTCTTTTCCTGCTACACTAAGAAGACAAATGCCCCTATGATTACCACACACTTCTTTTTCCCCCCTCTCTTTGTACAAGGGAACAATTATACCTGACTTCCAATCACCCGGGACTTTACCTTGCTCCCAGGCCAATCTGCACATCCTTCACATCCATTCTACTACTATCTCTCCCACATGCTTCAGCATTTCACCACACACTCCATCAATTCCTGGGGCTTTCCCCATTTTGACTTTCTTCACTGCTTCCACAACTTCCATCATACTGATTTCTTCCTTTCTTCTCACCTCCATCCTTCTCCCAGCCATTCCCCAGCCACTTATACTCGCATTACTTTCTTTCTCTATGTTCAACAATTCATTAAAGTGTTCTCTCCATCTGCTCACTTTTTCTCTCTTCTCAACTAGTAATCTACCATTTTTATCTTTCACTCCCCTGCTAACTTCATTGCCACCCTGTCTGACTCTTTTTACCTCTGTCCAGAACATTTTCTTACATTCCCTCCACTTTACACTCAAATTCCTTCCAAATTCCTCATCCACTCTCTTCTTACTCTCTCTCTCTTACTATTCTTTTCACCTCTCTTCCTTTCTTCATATAACTCTCTTCCGTCTCTCAACTTCTTCCACACCCGTCTTTCTCATCCATTCATTATATGCTTTCTTCTTTTGTGCCACAGCCTGTCTCACGTCTTCATTCCACCATTCTGTTCTTTGCACCCCCTTTCGTCTTCTCTTCACCCCACACACAACCTCACATGCTGCACATATTTCCTCTGTGAATATCTTGCACACACCTTCTACGTCCACCATCTGCTCATATTCATATTTACCCAGTCGTTCCTTCATTTCTCTCTTATATTCTGCCTATTTCTCATCCTCTTGTAACCTTTCAACTCTCCTTACATCTACTTCTTCCTCCCGTCCTTCGCTTCTTCTATTTCTCCATTTTACTTGGACCTTGATTCTGACCACCACCAAGTGGTGGTTAGAAAGTCCACTCCCCCAACCTCTGTATGCTTTTGCATCCATTACATATCTTCGCATCCTTTCATCCACTTACACATAATCAATCATTTCCTTCCTTTCATTCAGTTCACCATCCACCCTTCTCATCACTCACCATGTATACCTGTGGATCATTTTGTGCCTGAATAGGGTATTGGTTATCACCAACCCTCTCCCAGCACAAATGTCCACTAAAGCACTGCCATTCTCATCTATCTCAGAAGGCACACCCCACTCACCAACTATTCCATCCATTTTCACATTCCCTACTTTACCATTCATATCACCAATCAAAAACACTCTTTCATTCCTTTCTAACGTTTCCATGCACACTTCCACATTTGTCCAGAACTCTTCTCTCACTCTGCTTGCATGATCTTGCTTTGGCGCATATACATACACAGTCGTCCACATTTGTAGTCCAACTTTCATTTGTAGTCCAACTTTCAGTTTTACCCACACAATCCTTGAACCAACTGATCCATACTCTCTTATATTCTCTTTCCATCTGTTACTCACAATAATACACACTCCTTCTAATGCCCTATCATTCTCACCTACTCATGTACATTTCCCCCATGCATACTCCCATTCTCTCACACTCTTACCTCATCATTTAGTTTCAGTTAATCCATATACATGCACTTTCCCACCCTCAAGCACCTGGACAATTTCTCTCTCTTTCACCTCATCATTTGCACCTCTTACATTCCAGGTCGCCATCCGTATCATGTCCTGTGTGCTCTCCTTAGTCGTCAACTTTTGGTCAGTCCTGGTCCGAGGGTTCTTGTTCATATTTTTAGTTTTTTTCCGGGGAGGGGCACTAACCCTCCGCCAACCCAATTGCTGCCACGTAGGGAACACGTGTTGTTTGGTTATCAGGTTACTACCCAGCGTTGTAAATGATCTCCTGGTTTACAGGAAATCATTTAGCATGCCACTCGATGTAGAGCTACCTTAGTAACAGGGTACCACTACACTAAGTGGGTGGATGATGGGTGCCCCCACCTTCCACAATATATATATATATATATATATATATATATATATATATATATATATATATATATATATATATATATATATATATATATCATTATCATCATAATCATCATCAGCCATTACAAGTCCACTGCTGAACAAAGGCCTTCCCCAACTTCTCTATGAATTCCTTGTCTGAGCTAATCTTGTCACGTTTTCCCTGCAAATTTCTCTATTTCATCCCTCCACCTCCTGTCTGGCCTTTTTCTGCTACGCTTACACTCTCTTGGTGTCCAGTCAATGAACCTCATGCTCCATCGATTATCCCTTATTCTTGCTACATGGCCTGCCCACCTCCATTTCTGTTCTTTTATAACTTGTGTAACATCATTGACTTTAGTCTGCTCTCTCACCCAAGTTGATCTTTTCCTGTTTCGTAATGATATTCCCAAAACTGACCTTGCCATTGCTCTCTGAGAACGAGTTTATTTATTTTCCATCGATTTTATCAGTTTCCAAGTCTCACAACCATACGTCATAGCTGGAATTATACATTCGTTATTTACTTTTCGTTTCATACAAACTGGCAAGCTACTCTTCATAATGTCCCTATGTTTACCGAAAGCTTTCCATCCAATTGTAATGCGTCTTTTTATTTCGCTATCATTATCTTTCGTTAATTTTAGTATTGGTCCCAGGTAATTTTACTCCTCGTCTTCTTCAAGAATTTCTCCACTTATTGTGATGACGCTCTTTAGTGTTTGGGGATTAAACATTACTTTAGTTTTAATCCGGTTCATCTTTAGCCCTACTTTGAGAGTTTCTCTGTTCAGGTCATTTAACATATCTTACAATGTCTATGCTGTTTCTGAGATTAGAACAATGTCATCTGCAAATCTTAAATGGTTAATTTTTCTCCATCTATGTTCACTCCTTTGTTTTCCCAATCTAGCTTTCTAAAAATACTTTCCAAGCATGCTGTAAATAACTTTGGTGAAATTGTATCTCCCTGACGCACGCCTTTCTCAGTCTTAATTTTTTCTGAGTCCTTATGCAATTTAACTGTAGCAGCTCCCTCTTTATATGTTTTCGAGCAGTTTTACAATGTTCTCATTCATTCCTTGTTCTAGCAATGAATTTATAATTGCTATGTGTACCTCTGAGTCGAAAGCCCTTTCGTAATCAACAAAAGCTAAGCTATCTATCTATCTGTCTATTGCCAGACGCCTCAATCCTGTTTGGGGTGGCCACAAACAAAACGCCTCCACGTCGCCCTGTCCCCCGCCATTTCACTGCCCTGCTCCCAACTCACACCCCCCTCTCTCATAAACCAATCCACCCCATCCCTCCATCTCATCCTCGGCCTCCCCCTCCCTCTTCCCCCCTCCACCTCACTCACATACACTCTCTTCGTCAGTCTTTCACCCTCCATCCTCTCCACATGGCCAAAGCACCTCAGTGTGTTCCTTATCACGCTTCCTATCACATCCACATCCACACCACAACGCTCCTTTATATCTTCATTCGTCAGCCTGTCTCTCCATGTGATTCCACAGGCTCCTCTTAAATAACTCATTTCCACTGCTCTCACTCTTGACTTGTGTCCTTCCAACAACGTCCAAGCTTCACTTCCATAGGTTAGAGTTGGTATCACAATACTGTCATGTAGCAACTTTTTCACTTCCATGCTCACTTCCCTGTTTCTTATCACTGCTTTCAAAGAACGAGCAACCTTTCTTCCCTGCTGTACCCTTTCAAACACTTCACCTTCCAAACCTCCATCCTTACTCATCACACTACCCAAGTTTTTTTTTTTTTTTTTTTTTTTTTTATGCGAGGAAGAAGGAACCAAAGGCCATGAGCCCGCAGTAACAGTTCCCTCCAAGAGAAAAACAAAATACAATATAGAGCCAAATTCAAGATCCGATCATTTTGAGATGCCTGGACACACTGCGTACTCACGTTTTCCAATTCCTCACCATACAACCTCGCTGTACATTCACTGACTTCATCTTTCTCAAAGACCATCACTTTACTCTTCCCTACATTCACCTTTAGATTCCGTTTCTTACACACTCTCCCAAACTCATCCACCAAGCCTTGCAGCTCCCCTTCGTCTTCATTCAACAACACAGTATCATCTGCAAACAACAGTACAGGGAGTTTCCAAACACTATCC